>NC_137065.1:307500-512500 GCF_032717465.1 Coenobita brevimanus | reverse complement strand
CAACAACTTGCAGGATGGTACTGACGTATAATGTGAAAAATAAAGCACTAAGGAAAAAGTGCAACCAAGCCTCCTATGCCATATAGAATACACACCTTTGTACCATGTTTTTGTTTAAGAGATTTTGAAACCCCTCTTCTTCAATAACTTATTTTGCATACTGTGCCATACCCTTTGTAACCAGGGAACACTGTGCTACTGGACCAGGTATTTTTTTTAGGGGGAAGGGGGGTAATACAGAGTGTCCCAGGAGGAATATGCATAACTAAGAGAAATTATAGATGCAGGCATTGTTATTAAATTGCTATATCACCATGGGTCTAATTCTCAACCATTAGGTAGCTAAACTGACTAATGACCTTATGATCAAAGAAGTGGTCTCCCTAATAATTCACAAAATAGACCATCAATAACCTTAGCTCCATAATGGCTGAAATTTGAACCCCTGCTGATACAGCCTTCCCCCCCCCTCTCTCACTACTTTTTCTCCCATCTATCACTTTCTAGATTTATGCCCTTTACTTTCAAGACACCCTGTACATGGCCTTGATAAACACATCTCTTTGGCTAAAAAAGCTTCTGGCATCTGTCCCTTAGCAATTTATTTTTTATATTCTACTTTAATACTCTCCTGTTTGTTATATCACCTCTTAATATCAGCACTGTATAAATAACAATATATAAATTATGTTATTGTTGTTGCTGCTGTTGTCAATCAACACCAGTCTGTCTGGCCACGCAGACACACCAACTATAGGCAAGCAAACACCCTTGCAAGGTTATCCCATGCAGTGAACCAATGTTCTATTGTAGCTGACAGTGCCTAACCAGTGAGGTGCAGGTATAAGTGTGGAGAATTGGTTCCTGGATGGATGCTGTTTTTGCATCTATCTACTTAGTTAACTTGGGCACCATAGCAGGCTCCACTTCATACCTAATTTGGTTATATGGTTACCACACTGTATTGTAAAACAGATTCCTGGATGACAAGAAGCCATTAGGCCTGCTTCAGTGTAGATATGCAGAAATAAACTGTTAAGGAAGAGATGCTGGGGAGCCTCCTTACCTGACAAAACAACATGTATGGATCCTCCCTAAACATAATACAGTACCTATGAAATCGTCTCATAGTAGTACGGATTACTGTATAAAATACATCACTGGATTGAAGGGGTCAATTTCCTGGTGTTACTGATACAAACGGTGCTGATATTGAAACGTAAGCATGCATGTGCATGCATGTGCGAGCGCGTGTGTGCACACACACACAAACACACACACACACAATAATTTGTCACCTGAAAAACACATTAACAAGATAGTTAGACATATACTCTCTTGACTAACAGAAGAGTAGCATTTCATTACATGGATGAGATGATGAAAAAATTGATAGTGACCATGATCCGCCCCAGGCTGGAATACGCAGCAGTAGTGTGGTCCTCACATAAAAAGAAAGATATAAACAAGAATGAGAGAATACAAAGAACAGCATCCATAAAGACTGGAAAAACTTGACCTGTCATCCTTAGATGAAAGGAGAGGGGCGACATGACCACAGTGTTCAGGGCAAGGATAGGAGTAGAAAAAATTGACAGAGATGATCTGTTTGTATGGGATCGGAGATTAACAAGAGGACACAATATGAAACTGAAAAAGCCAAGTTGCTTGAGAAACATCAAGAAATATAGTTTTTCATATACAGTAGATGCATAGACCTGTGGAAAAGCCTGCACAAAGAAACTGTCTTGTCTAAAAATATGAGTTCAATGCAAAATTTGACATCAAGAAAGAGATGGGACCCCATGAACACAGCTCATTTCCTGTATATCACAACTAGGTAAATACTGACACATAAACACACACACGCACACGGAAGGATGTTGTCAGTGACGGAACTCCGTGCAGATTGTGGGAAAATAACGCTTAATCAGCTGTGAAATGGAAGCCTGCTTACTGTGAATGAACAAATTGAATGAATAAGTGTGGTCCGGTCTCAACTCAGTGAACATAAGCCTGAGGGGTCTGCCAAATATGAGTAAAAAACAGTGGCAGTTTTAAATTATGTATGACTGCGCCATGGTGAAGAGTTGTAGTCCACTGTTTACTTCCAGTGATGGTGAGATCGCGGGGTTCTCCAATGAACGCCAAAACAACAGAAGCATTGAACTGAACCAAACAAGAGTAACAAGTGAGGAAAAAATGGCTGAGAAGAATGTCCAGGAATTAAAACAGGTATGGGCAATAATTACGGAATTACTGGAACAGACCTCACAACAGGAAAAGGAGATAAAGGAGTTGAAAAACAAGTTAGAGTGCATCTGCTCATGCAGTGCTGACCAGGAGAGAAAGATGTCAGAATCTAAAATGAGTAACGTATCAGCCGCAAGTGAAATAAAATAGCTTAAACGGGAAAATATGAGGCTGCAGGAGGAAAGGGACAAGATGAATGTACACTTGACGAGCATGAATCTAAAACTAAGATGCATGAGGAACATATCAAGGAAATCCAAGAACACAAGGGTGGAAGAAAATTCAGCAGGAAGATTAAATAAGTCTTAAGGAGATTTTAGAACAACAGAGAATGGAAAACCAGGAAAAGGTGGAGATGGAAGTGGTGAAGGTACTGAAAAGTAAAGAATCTTTGGTTACGGATGTAGCAGACAAGAAAAAAGTGTGATAATTTCAGGATTGAAAGAAAAACCTACATCAGTAAGATCAGAAAGGGAAAGAGACGAACTGAGAAGGGCTAATGAAATAACATCATTACTTATGGAGGGCGACAATGAAGCTCAAGAAGAGACTAAAGAAGCGTTTAAGCTGGGAAGATACGAGGAGGGAGGGGCGCAGCCACTAAAAATTACTGGGTAAGTTTTGGTCACAGGTCATGGTAAATGAGATTATTAACCCTTAAAGACTGCAAATTTCTCAGAGCGCCTATCCCCAGAACCAAAACTAGTGTCCAAGTTTTTTACTTTCTTGGATTGTATTTTTTTCCTTATAGATTTCATGTGCTTAAATTTACACACCTGAAAATGTATATCTCACACTCGTATGTCCAATGGTTACTGGACTAGCAACCGTCAAAAAAAAAAAAAAACTACCCTTGAATGTGCCAAAGATTGGCCAATAACCATACAAACATAGCTGTAAACAATATAATATATATTCCTAGGCATAAAACAAGGTGAAATAATGATCATGAAGGGAAAATAAAGTTTATCGTGGTGTGTAGCAAGGGAAAACCCCATGTGCCTGGAAACAAAGGGAAAGGATGAAGGTTGAGGGGGGATTTACCCCCCCTCGAGGCCCAATTCAGCCATATCCCACCAGATACTGTAGTTCCCATTGGCCTAGTCCTATATATGTCATAAAAGAGGCGGTGCTACCTATCGGCAGTTTTTGGTAGGCTCTGTACCATCGACAGACATAGGACACTATGCTACATTTTCAAAAACTGTCGTTCGGCAGACAAAGGTCTTTAGGGGTTAACAAGACATGGAAGCTAACAGACAAGGAAAGGTTCAAGAATGTTTGGGTAAGGAGAGTGTAAATGAGGAAGAAAGAGCAATAACAAAGGAGCTAGTCAGGGAAGCTAAATGGATGAGATGATGAAAAAAATTGATACAGTAGTGGCCATGATCCGGCCCAGGATGGAATATGCAGCAGTAGTGTGGTCCCCACATAAAATGAAAGATAAACATGAGAGAGAGAATACAATGAACAGCAACCAAGATGGTCCCTAGCCTGGCAGATCTGTCGTGCAGGAAAAGGCTGGAAAAACTAGACCTGCCTTCTTTAGAAGAGAGGAGAGAGAGAGGAGTGACGTGACTGCAGTGTTCGGGCCACGCTGGGAGTAGAAAAAGTTGACAGAGAAGATCTGTTTGTATGGGATTGGAGAGTAACAAGAGGACACGGAGTGAAACTAAAAAAGCAAAGCTGCTTGAAGGATATCAAGAAATATAGTTTTCTATATAGATGCACAGACCTGTGGAATAGCCTGGACAGAGATCATACAGTCCAAAAACTTAAGAGTTCAAAGCAAAATCTGACACTGAGAAACTGAGACGGGACCCCACGAGCATAGCTCATTTCCTGTATATCACAACTAGGTAAACACACATAAACACACACACACACACACACACACACACACACATTAATTAACCACTTGCATTCAATAATGTCCATTTAAGTTAATGCTGGCCTCCTCCTTATTGCTTTATTCACCTTGAGAGACTTTCCTAACAAGAGGAGAGAGAGAGAGCCTTAAGCAAATCCTTCATTACTAGAGCTGAATAAAATTATCCAGTGGTAGCCTTAACAAAATGAATAACACTGCACATCATCGGACTGATGGGGGTTGAGGTGTAATATGGAAAACAGATAGCTAAAGAACAGGCGTTAAGAAGTCTTCAAACTCAATGGGAATGTGATGCTTCTGTTTGATTTCATGGTGGTGGAGTTTGATAGTGTTGGATTTTGCTTCATGTTTGATTCTGCTTGCCTGACTATATTTGATGTTTGATTTTGTTCTTCCATATGTCTATTTTTGGTGTCTGATTTTGATATATTTGATTCTGTCTGATATTTTTTACTTAGGTATGCTTGATTGCTTGATGCTTTTGCTTAATATATTTGATTTTGATATCTGCTTTTGTCTGAATGTTTGATTTTGATATATCTGCTTTAGTTTGAATGTCTGATTTTCTTTGATATGTTTAATTCTGTTTGATACTCTGTATACAAACTTTTTGGTTCTTATGCTTGATTTTTCACACTGCCTATCAACAAATTCCTCTACATATCTGGGGTTTCAAATTCATATATTCCAGTACACATTATCAGTCTTCATTTGTTTTGCATAACCCCTTTCAGTTTTAAATTTCTTAAGTGTGGGGTTCCAAATTATTGATGCAAGATTCCCGAATGATTAATGATCATTCATTTGCATAAAGCCATTAGGTTTTGACAGTTTAAAAGCCTGAGGTTCTAAATTACAATATGCTCAAATATTATTCATTAGACTGGAGAGAAGGGGGTGCGAGCTGGAGGCAAGGCAGCCTGATGGTGGAGGGCACGATGATAGGGAATTTATTTGTAGACACCCTTTATGGAATTAAGATGTCTGGCGACAGATGGGTATAAATTTGTAAGATCCCTTTGTTATAAAATATTAGTCATTTATGGTTCAAATTACTGGGGCAAAACTGTTTTAGCAGCCTGACTATTACTGGTTACTTTGGGAAGCTGATATTTGTTTCTGGAATTCTTTATGCATTCTGAGGTTCTGAAATATAAAAGCAGTACTGTATTCTAACTGGTCTGACAAGCTCCTTCAGACACATGCAGGCATATAATGTATACAATGTTTCAAATGGATGTGAATTTCACAAACTCCAGCGGACTTAAAGGGCCCTGAAACCTACACTTATAGTACACACCTTAAATTTCGAACTTCCTTGGCTTAGTGTTTTCACTGCAAGCACACCTGGCAATGGCTAAGAGTTCAGAGTTGAACTGCTGCAAGCAGAGCGATTCTCATTCTTGATGCAAACAAAAAATTCCAAACACAGAAGCATTCATAAGCTGAAGGTGTTAATGTGTAAGATCTTGTAGTTCTGAGACAGTTCTAAGATAGTGTAGGGGAAACCTGATTCCCCCCACTATATTACCATTTTTCTGTTGCACAGATGGATGATGTCTATGGGTTTCTCATTTTGCTTGCTTTATTTTTCTGCTGCTTTCTTCTACTTTGTCTTGTCTGTTTGTCAGATGCTTAACTGATTCAACCCTACTCTGGATTTGTGTACTGAAATTCTTGGTACTGTGAATGTCTCATTGCTCACAACATCGAAGAAAGAAATTAACCTGACTGATATCTCTCATATGTGTTTTGGTAAATCTTGCAAATACCTAACTAAGAACTATTGCCTCACATTCTATTTTGTCTGAACAAATCATGAGAAAAAAAAAATCCCTGTAGTGATATCGGAGTCAGGACAGATAACACAGTATTTTAAATGCTTCATCCTACATTTTTTAACTTATTCCAAATAGCAACAACTTTTTTTTTTTTCTGAGTGCGATATGTAAAGTAAATCTTCAATGTATGATGAACACTGTATGTTGCAGAAAAGTATCAGTCACATTAATTGTGATCAAACTCTGGAAGGGGCAGAAGGAAAATATGACTTTAATCCATTCAGCTGACTATTTTCATTTCGGTCTTACTATCTCCAGAGAGTGTTAATAACGTTAATTCTTCACTACAAGATGTGTCCCTAATGCTGAATAAAATCATCTGGAGGTAACATGAATATATCAGTAAAAGATGTCACTGGACTAAGCTGATGCATGTAAGCATGTTGGAGCCTTTATAAACAATACAGTATGACTGGACTGAAGGGGCTGACTCTTGTAATCTATAGCCTATGAGATGATGGAGAATGAAAGACTGACTAGAAGAGTATGAGTGAAGTGGACGGGAGAAGAGAAGGTCAGGGAGGCCAAGGATGAGATGCAGGGATGAAGTGGAGTCATGAGCAGGGATAAGCTGGAGGAAGGACAGCCAAATGGCAAAGGATAGGGCAACATGGAGGCAATTTGTGCGTGGCCACTCCTTATGGCATAAGATATCCGGCAGTAGACAGATAGGTAATGTAATCCATAAGACTGTTTGTGAAATACATGGAGAAAAGAACTTTGTTGGTAAAAGAGTTGAAGGGTATGTGCTTGAATGGAATGGTCATATGGTGAGAACAGAACAGTGGGAGTGAAAAGGGTATACACCCATACCCCGATATCCGGCAGTGTTGTGTACCAGTGGGAGTGTTCAGTCAGCGAGTATGTCAGATATCGAAGCAAATTTCCCCATAAGATACTGATAAAAGCCAGAGACCCAAACCCAAACTCTCATATGCCTTAATCAATAGAGACTGACACAGAAACACCATAGGTAATGTTATTATCCTCATAAACAATACTATTGCTAAAAAATGGCATATCAAACATCACATGCAGGAGGGTAGGGTGGTGGGATGCGCGGTGTTGAGATGCTTCAGGGCAACTTAACAGCCAGGCAGGCTCCTGGCAGTGCACAATGCAGGGGTGGGGGAGGGCAGGAGGATGGGTAAGGAGACAAGCGGGGGAGGGGGAGGGAAAAAAGTGGGGGTGGGGGAGGGTGGGGGGACAAAGAAGGAGACAAAAGCCAAACAGCCCTACTACCCCCCACCAGTCTCACTCATTCACTACTCTCATTCCCTCTCTCTCTCTCTCTCACACACACACACACACACACACACACACACACACACACACACACACACACACACACACACACACACACACACACACACACACACACTGCTCGCTGGTGCAGTGGTAACGCTCTCGCTTGCCATCTGGTAGACGGGAGTTCGCGCCTCGCTCAGGTTGCGAAAAGTTTCACTGACGAAGTGGGTGGTTACTGTCCCCCTCGAGCAAGGGGACGGGTGTGTGCGTGTGTGAAGGTCACAGCCACACACTGACGATCACACCATCACACCGACCCGGTGAATTACACACACACACACACACACACACACACACACACACACACACACACACACACACACACACACACACATGGGAGACAAGCAGGGGTGGGGGAAAGTGAGGTGATGGAGATGAAGACAACCAGGGGCAGGGGAAGGAGACATGCCTGGGAGTGCCACGAGTGATGGGGGATGGAGGAGGGACAGGGGAGGGGAAGAAGAGATGGGATGAAGTAAAGATTTGAGGACTGAGAAAGCCTGGTTTCAAACCCAGGGAGAGGCGGGGTGTCAGACTAGTGAGGCGATGGACATTCATATTGTTCAGATTGTGAGAATGGTCCCCTATTTCTTGTGTTCAGTCTAGTAAAGCACTGGTTATCAATGCACCAGATAAAGGGGTATGGATGTATATGAACAAATGAACAGATAGTATTGTGATCCCTACCCTGACGTATGGAAGCGAGGCATGGACCTTGCAAGAGGGGAACAAGTCAAGAGTGAAAGCAGTGGAAATGAGTTACCTAAGAGGAACATGTGGAGTGACATGGAGGGACAGGTTGACGAATGAAGAAATGAAAGAACGTTGCGGGGTGGATGTGGATGTGGTTGAAAAGATTAGGAGAAATACACTGAGGTGGTTTGGACATGTGGAGAGAATGGAGAATAAAAGTCTGACTAAGAGGGTGTATGTAGGTGAGGTGGAGGGAGGGGAAGACCGAGGATGAGGTGGAGGGATGGAGTTGAGAGGTATATGAGGGAGGGGGGAGTGAGTTGGGGGGAGGGTAGTCAAATGGTGGGTGACAGAGCGACTTGGAGGTGTTTTGTCTGCAGCCACCCTTTGCGAGATTAGGGCATCAGGCTATAGATGAAGAGAAGGTTGGTGAAAAGGACACATGTGAGCGAGTAAATGGATGAAGGAAAGGGGATGAAAACGATACATGTGAGCGAGTTTGAAAAGAGGAGGAGGCATGGTAGAGCAAGAAGGTGGACAGATATCGTAAATGTGAGTAAATGTAGATAAAACAAAATCTATAATATATAGGGCTGGTGGCATTACTCTCAATGCAAAGGGAGAGTGTCCATGCGCAGTTTGCAACAACGGTGTGGGCAATAACTCTATCTCATGCTGTATTTGTGGTAAGTGGGTGAATAAGAGATGTAGTGGTATTAGAGGTAGACTGCAAGATAGTGCTAGTGTGTGAACACATCGCCAAACGATGGTGTGAGTGTTAATGAGAAGGCATTACACTGGAGGAGGAAAGCAATCAACATTAGAGTAATGAGAGTGAACGATGTCAAGAATGTCTGAAAATGTGAGGTAAGGTCACAGATGTGGGTACAGTTTTTACCAAGGGTGTGGAAATACATGAGGTTGATGAATTGGATAGTACCCTTGGAAGCTGTATAGCTATGCAAGGTCCTTGTTGAAATTATGTAATGAGGTCTGTCCCTGTATATATATGAGTTAGAGAGGATGGTATGTGTGTGCATACATTTATAAGCACATATGTATGCAGATTCCAAGTGCAAGCATGACCTGTGTACAGAATGAATGAATGTTGGTGCATGCATTTATGCCTGCCGCAAACTGCTACTGCAGTTCCACAGCATGTGCAGTACATATAGAAGGTGTGACAGTTCATGACAGCAAGCAGACTGATGATCAAATGGTTGGTATTGACAGTGAATTTTTGCCGCTGCCGGGCTATGACAAGGAGGGGCGCAAGGTGGTCATCATCCGCACTGCTGCACATGACCCAAACATTTTCACCATGGATGACGTGTTCAAGACCTCACACTTAATTGGTGATGTCTTGTTCGAGGAGGATGAGCAGATGTCAGTGACCGGTGTGGTACAGGTGCTTGACCTGGATGGGGTCACAGCAGGACATGCCATGCAGATGACTCCTGCACTAATCAAGAAGGCCATGACCATCTGGCAGGTGTGGATCCTTCCTCAATGTTATTGTTACTGCCTCAAGTGTTGTTCACTGTGGTAGAAACATCTCAGAAGAAAAATATCGAGGGTGTGGGTTTTTCCTCAGTATGGCCATAACTACCACCAGTGTTGCATCAACAAAGTGAAAGCATCTCAAATAAGTAGTGAGGGTGTGTGTAATTCCTCAGTGTTGTCATGACTGCCATAGCTTTGTGCTGACAAGGTGCATGAATCTCAAAATATAAGTACAGCATCAAGGGTGTGGGTCCTGGCTCAGTTTGTCAAAACTTCTAGCAGTACGGTCAAAACACTAACATCTCAAAATATTAGTATCGATGATGTGGGTCCTTTCTCAATGTTGTTATAACTGTTACCAGTCCTGTGCTGACATGGTGAAAACATTGCAGACAGGTACTAGGGAAACATGTTTGTTAGACCTGGTTCTCTGAAATGTAGCCAACTCATACTGTCAAAAATAACTCTATGAAAAAATAAAATTAACAATAATAATAATACCAGGTGTACTCAGTATTGTCATGTAATACATGAGTGAGGTGGACATGTGAAGGGACAGGGGGAGACTGGATGAGATGGAGGGATGGGGCAGAGAGGTAGGGAGGGGGTTATCAGTTGGAGAAAGGGTACCCAGAGGACAGTGTGACATAAAGGTGATTCTTTTGTGGCCACACCTGATGAGATTAAGATGTCTGATGACGGCAATATACTAAAAAAAAATAAAAAAATAAAATAAAAAAAGAGAGTGTTTGAATGTTGGAAAAGTTTGTGTGCAAAATGACAAGAGTATCAGATAATACGAGGAAAGAATTAAGGATAAGGGGTACAGTTTTTAGCATGGGGATTGGCTGGAATGAAGTTAGTGAATACAATAATAAAAATGAAAGTTGCAAGTTTATGTACGGTCCCACTAAATGTTACATGGTGAGGCTTGTTCTTGCATACAGTATATACAAGTTGGGAAAGTGTTGTGTGTGTGCATGTGCTTACATACATGGGTACTTATACACAGATATTAATGCACATGAGCATGGCTTAGGACAGTGAGATAAATGCAGATGCTTACATTAGTACCTGCAAGAAACTGCTACCACACCTTCACACAGATGGCGTGATAGTTGGTGCATGACAGGAGGCAGACTGATGATCAAATGACTGGTGTTCACAGTAAATTTTTGCCACTGCCAGGCTATGACAATGACTGTTGCAAAGTGGTCATCACCTGCACTGCTGCACATGACCCAAACATCATCACCAAGGATGAGGTGTTCAAGGCCACACATTTTATCGGTGACATCTTGAGTGATGAGGATGAGCAAATGTCAGTGACCAGTGTGGCACAGGTGCTTGACCTGGCAGGGGTCACAGCGGATCATGGCACGCAGATGAATACTGCACTGGTCAAAAAGGCCATGACCATCTGGCAGGTGCGGGCTTTTCCTGAATCTTGTCATAATTACCGATACCACTGATGCTGGAGCAACGCAGTGCAAACATGTCAGACTATAGGTATCGATAGTGTGGGTCCTTCTCCACTGTTGTAACCGTGACCAGTGTTGTGTTGAGATGGTGGCACATTGCAAACAATTCAGAGGAAACATGCCGATCTCTAGACTTGGATCTCAAAGATGTGCAACTACTCATGTTATGGAAAAACTAACTCATTAAGGCGAAGTAATATGATACGGTAAAACTTTCCACAGTGCATTAAAAACTAACACAGTGTGGTAAAAACTAACACAGTACAGTAAAAAATAAGTGTGGTAAAAACTAACACAATGCAGTAAAAACTAACAGTGTGGTAAAAATCAACACAATGCAGTAAAAACTAACATCCATCCGTCATCCAATCCCACACTGCCCCGAACACAATGCAGTAAAAACTAACATCCATCTGTCATCCAATTCCACATTGCCCCACGAGAAGTGTAGGAGCCCAGGGCTAGGCAAGTTGGTCCTGACATTTAAGAGGAGCATAGTGCCATGCAAACAAACAGCAAGATACAGTATATAATATAATACACTCAATCCTTGTAAATCGCGTGTTCATAAAGCATGGATTCGTAAATCACGACTAAGTGGCCGTCAGACTGCTGCCAACCTTAAATCACTGTTAAGTCACGAAAATCGCGGACCTAGGCACCCAAGTGGGTCTTTTCTGAGGAGAACCGTAAACCACGGCATTCAAACTGAAAATCGCGACCCAACAACCAATCACCACGCGTCCCTGGTGGCATATGTGCATACTAATGCTGCCATGTTGTTGTTGTTCTTGTCCCGCCAGTCTGCACACTACTGACCGTCGCCGTGGAGTATGATAGTTACCTGCCTTTTTTGTGCAACTTCCACCCACCTCCTACCTGCCATGGCCCCTCCCGACCCCCCAGTGAACAGCTCTAAGCATTATGGCGTCAAGAAGCTGCTGCCGTTGTCGTACAGTCAACGTTTGGAGCTCATTCGTTGTGCTGAGATGGAAGAGAAGTTTTCAAAGCTGGCGAAAGAGTTTGGGAAGAACGAGTGCTGAGAGGTTCTAAGTTCTTCCCAACACCACCCCACTCCATTCACTCAAGCAATTTCATCATAGGATTAAGGCGATATCCCTTAACATTGCTTATTTCTACTTAATACATGCACTGAATATTCCTAAATTTGTATGTTTGTGTTTGATGGTGCCTAGATAGGTGTAGGTAGGGTCCTGTGGGGGTGGGTTGGCCAAAATCCAGACCCAAATTAATTTTTCACATAAGAGTTATTATTCATATATCACGGAATTCGTAAATCACAGCAGTGGTCCAGACCTAAATTGCCGCGATTCAACACAGTACAAGAAAAAATTAAAGCACTGGAGTAAAAGTTAATATATTACTGGAAAATCAACACACAAAATTTTTTTGTTTCCCTTTTGGGGAATGCAAACTTGTTTTCAATGTTATTTTATACAACTGATCTATGGACACAAAACTGAATCCAAACAAAGGAAAAGACAGCTGGGCATGAACAAGATGGGCAAATAATTGAGTTTAACGCAAACAAAATATGCGGTTTTACTGGAATGACTGGCGTTTGATGGCTGCCTGCATGTCTTTCGGTGGTTCTGCACCTGCCCTTTAACACATTTTCATTTCAGTTATAAAGGCTCCAACATGCTTGCCTGTGTATGTCTTGGTCACCTACTGGCAGATTTCTACATTGCTCGATCTCTGGCAGCCTCCCTATTCAGTTCCTCATCCCTGATGTCATGCTCTATGACCTCATCCCAGGTTTTTTTTGGTCTACCTCTCATAACCCTAGCCTCAATGTTCACACCTCTCACCCTCCACACCCAGTTGTCATCCTCCATCCTCTCCATATCCCCAAACCATGTCAATCTACACCTCTTCATCACAACACTAATACATTCAAGACCCATCCTTCCTTTCAACTCTCCATTTGCAGTCCTAACCTCCCCAGGCCTCTCATTCAAGGACACACTACACATCCATTGAATCCTTATCATCTCTATATGTTTGAGCCTACAAACATCCTCCTCTTTTTCTTTCCACGTCTCACTACTATCTAGTATTGCTCCTAACATCTACTGCATACAAGGATCCCTTAGCAAAGAGGGAGAGCCCTCTCAATGTTGGGAGAGGCAACAGATCCCTGAACTTCTTCCAATCATTTCTTACCCTAGCCAAAGAGCTAGCTCCAGCCCCACCTCCGTCACATATCCCCTGAATGACTAAACTTCACATACTCAAGCGACTCTCCAGTAAAATCAGTCCTTTTCCACCTCTAATCTCTGCATACTCTTCCCTACACACTGTACAAACAAAATCAGCATTTTTTCACAGCCTACCTCTAATACCACTACATCTCTTATGCACCTACTTATCACAAACACTGCACAAGATAGTTACTTCCCACACCATTGTGGCAAATTGCACATAGCCATACTCCTGCTTCGACAGTACTGCCACTAGCCCTAGATATCATCACTTATTGTGTCTTCAATGGTTACTCCTCAAACCCTTGTACCCCATTCCATCTCTCCATTTCCGAAATCTTTCCTCCACCCTCCTTTAAATTTCTGTGATCAACACACACATATCCCATGAGAGTTCAGTCCTGAAGTCACATGCGTGAACTTCAAGCACCATGATAAACAATAATGGGCTCAAGACTAATCCTTAATGCACACCATCATTCTTGAAAAGCTCATCACTCAAACCTCGTTTACTCACTTGGGTGTAAGCACCTTTATACATTGCTATAACCACTCTAACCAGCCACTCCTCAATCCCAAGTTTTCTCTCTGCCCATCTAATCATTTCCCTAAAAGCTCTGTCAAAGGTCTTCTCCAAATCAACAAAGTACAGCTCCCTCTTCCTTTCCAAATATTTTAAAGACATAAATTGAAAATCTGAGAAAGAAGTCTTGAGATACTTGAAATACCAGGCCCAAGTAAATGGATTGTAATTTTCGGACCAGTTGATGCATAAATAAAAGTGAGTCCATGGCAATAAGTGCCGGTTAGAAGAACATGAACAATACCAAGAAGAAACAAAGATAAAAATAGTTTCCCTCAGAGAAATGTTATGCTAAGACTGAATGTGCAGTATCTAATATCCCAAATTTATGGTTACCTGAAGTGCTATGAGAAGCTGGTGAAGATGCACATCTGTGGCTGACTGGCATGGCGGCATTGGTCACGGGCAGCAGTGAAACCTCACCAGAAGGGCATACCATGCTCTGCGGGAGGGAGAATACCATACTGTAGTTATCAGTGGTTGTGGCAGAACACCAAGAACTCCACAAACCATCAGGGCAGCCTGTAACTATAGGCCCATTGTGTGTGGGGAGTTTTATACAAGGGACAGATTTAGGTGTTTGGGAGGGATGAAGAGTGTTGTTATCCCTCCAAACTATCATTAAAAAATAAAAAGTAATCAACAGCAAAACTGTGCATCAGTGTGTGGTCTGAAACATGAAATAAATTACCAGCATTTATAACATAGGAGAGAGAGGGCATGTTCTGAACTGTTTCTGATCTGGACCTTTTTTGCTCAGTTAGGCTCCTGTTTAGAACAAATGTGACTGGACCTTCAAGCAGTCAAGCTGGTAACTTATGCATCTACTAAACCTCCTGACTTGGCTTGATCACACCAATGGAGTGGACATTGGAAATTTAAGAGGGGTTAATAGTGTGTCCTTTCATCAGTTCTCACATGTTTGCAATGTATCTCACTCACAAACACAGCCCATCTAACAGATTTCTACAAAAACATCTGTACACTCCAGAAGCCTTCCACACTTATTCCTGCGCATGAAGCACTGGGTGGAGGTGGGTCACTTTTCCAGTGACGAAGTGTTCCTCGCCCTATGGGTCACTTGTTCTTAAGACTTGTACAATACAGCCTGAACCTAAAGTACCACAAACAAATCTAACTAGTCAATGAAATGCAATTATTCATAAGTTTTCAAATGAATCTGTGCCCAAAGGAAATTACTCATGAAGTTGCTAGTGAATTTGGGTCCAAAGACACTCATAAATCTGCTAGTGAATCTGAGCAGAGTACTGAAGAATAACTGAGGGAAGAATGTACAGTATGTATACTGCAGTGGAATAGGGCAGAACACTGATGAAAAAGTACCGTATATTATAGTGACGTTTCAATGGCCATGCGTTGCCTTGGTGATTACAGGAGAGAATCAAATGTCCCTTGTTTTGGTGTTAACAAGAGAATGTCATCAGGAATGTTTGTTTGATGCTGGGTGTTTGTCTTGTCCTTGTGCAACATTGGTGTGGCTGTACATAAAAGATCAAGCCCTTCACTAACACTTCAATTTCTTTTATCAGTTTTGCTACCACTGTATGATATATTTCTTATCTTTCCTCAATTTTCTACCGTAATATTTTTCATAACTCAGAGTTGCTATCATTACAGAATACAGTACTGTATATTTTTTCTCACCTTAATCTGCTTCCACAATAATTCTTTTCTTCTCTCAGTTTTGCTACCACTACACAATACAGAATTATTTTTTCTTAGCTCAATTTGCTGTGACAATACTGTATTTCTTTTCTTACCTCACTTTTGCTATCACTATACAATTATGTCCAGCTTACTTACCTTAAAGGGACCTCTGGTAGTGATGGAGATGGACACACTTTCACTCACCCCATTACTGCTATGATGTTTCCTTCAGCCCAATGATATCTTTTACAGTTTTATTCAAACTCCAGACTATTTTATTCAAGTTAGGAAAACCTCCCAGCAATGGAAGAGTTAATGAAGGCTGTATCCAACCCTTGCAGTTCCAAAAGTCTCTCCCAAGTCAAATCAACTGCCTGGTGGCAGCAAGAATAAAACAAGTTACAGGATTAAAGGGATTAACTCACTCCTGCCACCACTGTAGGGACCTTTGGCAGAACAGGGCTTAAGGGTTAACTCCAGACTTGGCAGTGTGAACACCATCTGAAACAGTCTATCATCTGTCAGATGAGGCTTGAAAAAAGGGTTGCTGATGGCCAAATGTAGTCCAACTGGAGGGTTTACCTAACGACTAACAAGACTCATCCCTGTTCTACAGCTAAGGCTCATCGAATTTTATGCCACCACCACTTACTATCAAGTCATAGGTGTGGCCCAGGTGTAAAAACAGAGCACAGTAACCAAGGAAACTCACAGCTACCTCACAGCTAAGGCTTATCGAATTTCATGAAACCATGTCTTGGAATGTCTCAGTACTGTAAGGTGAAAACAAACCAACTACAGAGGGTTATCTCACGGGGTTGCAGTGTGGCGTTACCACTCCCCGGCTATGACCACCTGGGGAGGTTGGTGGTGCTCAACCGCTGGGGTGTTTACGACCCCAGTGTGGTCAGCATGGACGAAATTGTCAAAATATGCTCCATGATCTTTGACATCATGATGGATGAGGACGAACAGAGCAGTGTGGCGGGGATGGTCATGGTTGGGGATTGTGCGGGGCTTACAATTTCCCACGTGGTCGCCTTCACGCCATCCATCGCTAAGAAGTCACTAGTTTTCTGGCAGGTGGGTTGGTTATTGGTAGATCTTTCAAGTGGACTGAAGAGTGTTTGGCTTCTGACAGATCAGTAATGAAAGTTTGGTCACTGGATGAGTTACATCATTGGCCAAGACTTAATTCACCAGATGAGTTAGGCTATCGGGAAAATTAGGTTGGCTGGATGTGAGTTAGGCTGCCAAATGAGTTGGGCTGCCACACAAGCTAGGTTGTTGGAGAAAAGCTGCGTCACAAAATGAAAGCAATGTCATTACGAGTGGGATCACTGGATTAAAGTTAGGTTTCTGCTTGAAATTAAGGTCTGCCAGATGGTTACAGCAACAACAGTCAATGATGAAGGATGTATTTTACACTTTACATATTAAAGTCACTGTGACTGTCTCATTAACCAAATGAGCAATAATAAAACACTGAAAATGAAACTTATGACGTAATGTACTTGAAAAATCTTCTCATCTAAGCAATGGTTCTGGATATTTTTTTGGGGGGTGGAAGTGGGTAGGAAAATAAGTCAGTCATTTATGGACATTGGACTGTATGGGATGGGACAGGTGGGTAGGGAGAATAAACTCATTGAAGATGGCATTGTGGGTTGGACTGAAGTGATATAATGATTAAAATGCACTGCCCTGAAGAAAACTGTGATCATATAGTTTGCCTTGTAACCAAAAATTATATGCACTGCGTGAAATAACGGACTCTCCTTCACCATCGGCTAGGTGATCATTCACTTGTGCGATCGCAAAATTTTTATTTTCAGGTACATACCATTTTTAACTTACGATCATCCATTCGCTTATGCAATGTGATTCAGTCTCGTTATATGATTCCTATGGTGCTAAATTCATTATATGGTCGTTTTCTGAAAATGCATCCCAACTGTAAAATGCCGGTGTATGTCCTAGTGGCCAGGATATTCAAATGTTCCTATCTGATCCACTTTTGTTATTAAAATTTGCGAACAGTTGTTCTGCTTTACATCATGATCCACACAACACAAATCTGAAGGCAAGTATTTTTACCTCCCAACAGCAATGGGTTAAATAAAACTGTTTAAGACAGTGTCCCATCATGGACATTTTTGTGTATGTGACCCCTACAGTTTGAGGATGTCTCATTTTTGTCGTCCTGACATCCTTGTTTTCGACTACTTGACCACACAATTTTATTCAACTTAAAGGATCCTCCTAGCGAAGTGGTTACTGAAGGTTGTATCTAATCCCTATTGCTTAGAAACTCTCACAAAGGCTGAGAAAATTCATGGTGCTGGTGGCCTTGATCTTCCTCCCTTGCTACTCATACACTGATTCTGATCGCTTATGCTATGACTCTACCTGCTCCTTTGTGTGGACCTGATTGCTTTGATTGTAGAGACTAATGGGCAGAGGTTGGAGGTTAATGGGTGGTGGCTTGATGTTTCACTTGCATCATTGTTGTGATGGTAAAGGCTGATGGATGGATGCTTGCTGGATTTTTGTCACTGTCTTATCCTTATCATATATCCACCTACTGCTTGATACTGCATCCTGTGAGGGGGTGGCCACAGCAAAAATAACCTCCGGTCACTTTTCTGTTTCATATATTTTGGGATATCTCCTCTCTCCCTAAGGCATTCCAACCACACTCCCTTACATACTTTTGCTCTTTACCTCTCCATCTTGGTACGCATCTCCCTTTCCTAAAAAACACCATCCCTGCCTTACATACTGTACTCTCTTACCTCACCAACGCCTCCTTGTATTCCACTGACTGTCATATATTGGGGATGTACTTTCATTGCATTATTATTTTCAAGACTACTGTCATCCTAAGACCATCGAAAATCCATTCTGATCTTCCCATCTTCAGTATCATACTTCCTCTGCCGGGGTATGACAAGCAAGGTCGCAAGGTCCTGCTGTTTCGCTGGGGAAACTACGACCCGGCCCAGATCACCATTGATGACATGATGCGTGCAAGTTCCATGGTGTCAGACATACAGATGGAGGAGGAGGAGCAGGCTTCAGTGACCGGGTACGTGATGATCGGAGACAGTGAAGGCATGACTCTTGCCCACATGGTTGCCTACACCCCGGGAGTCATCAAGAAGTCAATGGTTCTCTGGCAGGTATGTATAGGGACTAGGCTGATCTGGGTGTCAGGTCAGGTGAGCTGTGGTATGACTAGAAGGGACACGGTTTGTACAGTACTATGCAGTAGTGCTGGAGGCCCTACAACATGCTCTAAGTCACCACAGACATTATGATGTGAGCCAATGGCACTATGCACACAAGTTCAACAGTAATGGACACTTTAATACAGGAAGAGCAGGAATCAGTGACTGGGTATGTGATGATCAGGGACAGTGCCGTCATGACCCTCGCATACGTTTCGTTTAATTTTGTTTTTAAAGGCTCCAACATGCTTGCATGCGTCGGCCTTGGTCACCTAATGGCGGCTCTCCATGCTGCACGATCCATTGCAGCCTCCCTGTTCAGTCCCTTAACCCTAAGGTCACACTTAATGACCTCGTCCCATGTCTTTCTCGGTCTACCCCTCGTAACTCCACCCCCAATATTAACACTTCTCACCTTCCTCACCCAATTATCATCCCCCATCCTCTCCACATGTCTAAACCCTCTCAATCTACCTCTCGCATACATGGTTGCCTACACATTACCAATCATCATGAAGTTTATGGTCCACTGGGAGGTAGGCACAGTACAACAGTCCCTACGTACTTGCAGGGGTTATATAAGACACTTCCACAAATGGCAAAATATGTGAATACTGGGCACACCCAAGAACGACCTTGCATCAAGTTAACTGTGAATGCCTAAAGCCCCTTAGCAGTGCCCCAAAGCATCAACAAATGTAGAAATCTACTTGTTTAAAGTGTATTTTGAGATGGTTTATCAACCCACGAATAAGTGAAGCCACAATTATCGAAGCCATGAATAAAGGCCAGGATGGGTTTGGCAAGAGTCACGGATACTGCCATCTGTACCACAAAGTTCATACACATCACTGGGGGATCTGTGGCCTGACCCAAGTCACCACAGGTGACTTGATGCATGTAAGTCCATGATATTTAAGCGCACAACTTCAACAGTGAAGAACATACTGATGGAGAAGGAAAAGCATGAATCAGTAACCCTCTATGTAATGACCAAGGACAAAGCCTAAATTACTTGTATTGTCTACACAGCAGCATACCTCAAGAAATTACTGATGTTGTGACAGATTCAGTTGCAGACAATATCATCCCTCCATTTTACAGATGAATACAGTATTTGTGAAACTCTGTCATAATACTTTGAAAAGTCTGGTGGGCTACAAAGACTGCATTACTGGGTTTCTAGTGTCACTGTTCACTTCCTTGTTATTTATCATAAGGATGTGAATCAGTCTTTGTCTATAACTGTGCATGTGAAGGATGAATTGGTCTTAGTCCAGTGGGAAGTCTATGGTGCCCTTGTTCCTGGCCCATATAGTCTCCTTGTCAAGAAATAGTTCAGCATATGGTTCTCCTGCAGATAAATTTGAGGGCAAATGTTTTCATAAGATAAATTTGAGGACAAACATTTTCATAATATCAGACCTTTTCTATTTCTCACTTTCCTCTTTTTTCTTGTTTAGGCTAATATTCCAAAGTTGACCGATGCTTGGAATGTTTCTTGGTCTAATTACTCTAATATTTCACCATTTCTACTTCAGTTTAGCTTTTGGCTAATATTCCAAGATTGAGAGAGGTTTGGTATGTTTCTCTGTCTAATATTACACCACATCTACTTTTCACTTTCTCCTGGCTCATATTCCTAAGCTGAGAGAGGCTTGGTATGTTTCTCTGCCCATAAATGACACTATGACAAAACGTGTCCAGGACGATAGAGACAAGCATCCCCTAAGTGTGAAACAGATGCAGTGGAAGCATTAAAAAAAAAACTTCCAACTTTAAAGGTTAATGTTAAGATGGTTGGGGGGAGGCATGGCTCAATCGGTAGAGAGGTAGCCTGCAGTTCTAACGGACCCAGGTTCAAATCCTCGCCAGTGCAGTGGTAACGTTCTCGCTTGCCATCTGGTAGATGGGAGTTCGCGCCTCGCTCAGGTTGCGAGAAGTTTCACTGACAAAGTGGGTGGTTACTGTCCCCCTTGAGCAAGGGGACGGGTGTGTGCGTGTGTGAAGGTCACAGCCTTGCCCTTAGATCGGACTATATGAGCTCTCAGCTCCCTTCCGGGAGGGTAAAAGCTGACAATCACGACCATCAGGTGATCCTGACCGACCCGGTGAATTACACAAACACACACACACTCTCGCCAGCTCAGTGGTAACGCTCTCGCCTAGCATCTTCTAAGATGGGGGTTCGCGCCTTGCCCGGGATGTGAAAAGTTTCACTGACGAAGCAGGTGGGTATTGTCCCCTTTCAACAAGGGGATGGGTGTGTGCATATGTGAAGGTCATGGCTTTGTCCTTAGATCAGACTATATGACCTCTCGGCTCTCTTCTGGAAGGGTAAAAGCTCATCATCACAACCACCGACCTGGTGAAATTACACACACACACCACAGACATCAAGGATAAGCTCTACTCAGTGGTGAACATATGATTATTATTAATGCACACTTTTGTTTATGAACTGAAAAACACTACTATCAATTGATGGTTCCCATTAAAGAATGTTTCCAGGGTGGCCTTGGTCGTCTGGGAAGTACAGGATACTGAACATTAACAGTGTAGTTCATATTTTATTTTCCCTTAACCATAAAGTACTGTGAGTACCAATAGCCTTTTCTCAATGAAATTAAATACTTTTGTGATGATGAAAGAAAATATTGTATGTATGATGACACTGAGACAGAAAAATGGGACTGTTATAGAGCAATGTGATGATCTAGACCTGTTAGAAAGAAGTGCCCTATGATAATTTGGCCATGTGGAGAGAAAGGAGATTATGAGACTGGCCAAGAAAATGCATGTGGGTGAGGTGGAAAGGAAAAAGGAAAGAAAAAGACTGAGGATAAAATGGAAGGACAGATTGGAGAGGTATATGAATAAGGGAGGTGTGAATTAGGACAAGGGCAGCCTGATGGCAGAGGACAGGATGACAAGATGGTAACATATTTGTGGCCACGCCATGTGGGATTACGGTGTCTGGCTTTAGACTGATGTACGGACGAGTAGAACCATGCTTTACAAGACATTCTTTCGGTAAATGTTTTCTATGTTATAAAGTTTTTACTCTACTTCTTGTCTTGTCGAATTCTGTGTGATGCTTTCAAACTGGTTTGTTTGTGTAGATGGTCCCACGGAACCTGTAAAAAAGTTACCATGTCTATAGTGTGTCTGTATCCAATTGATCTGCCTGCCAATGCATTGTCCATCCAAGATTATAATACACGAGTGGGGTGCTATGCTTACAGTTTATGCTTCTGTTAAGATGACTGTCTTTTGGTGAGCTGATGGTCTTTCTATGTTCAGCTTGCACTTCTTCAGTGGAAGTCCTAAATAAATTCTTCCAACACGTGCAAGGTAGATATCCAACAAACTGAACTCAACTAGTTTTGTGAGAAAACTCCAATATCATGTCTTCAAACACATGATGTTATAATCGCAGCCCCAGGCTCATCTGGATGTGCACTAAGAGGACTGCAGGCTAGTTGCCCTTCTGCAGTCCACAATCCTCCCTCTGAGGAAAGAGAGGGAGCTGAAGGATATTTGTATGAGTGGGCAATGGAGCTGTCTGGACATATCAGTGCCACTACATGAAGGCATCCCTCTCCAGGTAGTTATCCAGTACACAGATCCAGACAACAGACCACCACCAGAACCAGCTCCTAAATCACAATTCTTCAAACCCATGCAAGGTACCATATAATATCAAGTACTGTAAACTACTCACACAAGACCAGGCAAAATCCTCCTTAACCTTCCCCGGCAGCATGTTCCTACCACTGCCGGGCTACAACAAAGATGGACGCAAGGTCATCCTAACAAGAGCTGGTCTGAACGATCCACAAGAAACGAGCATGGATGATGTGGTGAAGGCAGTCATGATGCTGGGGGATGTCTACTGGGAAGAGACTGAGGAGGCTGGTATAACAGGGGTAGTGATTGTGGAGGATGTGGAGAAAGTTACGATGGCCCACCTTGCCTCATTTACACCAGTGTTTGCCAAGAAAATGATGACTATGTTTCAGGTACTGTTGTGAACATTAATATGGGTTCATTTCCTCATATATTAAAAACTAGAGTGTCTATCTCCGTCTGTGTGTTGAAATAATGGTCAGAGCTTCAAGGAATGATGTCACGAGTCTTGGTGCTTCCCACAGGCTGATCATAGTGTAAAGATGAGCTAAGGTATGTGATATTATGGGTACCAACATCCAGTTGGTTGAACAGAATAGTGGGTGAAAGTTAGGGAAGTGATGTCACAAGTTTTGCCATGCCTCGCTGGCTAAGCCGTTAATGGGAGGAGAATATGCAATGATCTAAACAACTGGTTAACAAGCTCTGTATGGATTTCTTCATATGTAAGCATACAGAATGGTTTTTGCTGGGCTTTCACTAACAGTGCCACATACAGGTTTCTGTTGTTTATTGCAACCTTCAGCTAATTCTACGCAGAAGTCACAAACGAAACTGTTTTCTGTAGCTAAGGGAACCGTATACTACACCAAGGTGGTTGACATCATTGCATAAGGCATCAGTGAGGACTGTTGACCTCATAACTGTAATCTTGAAATGATTACTAGTGGCATAAAGCTTCAATCAGGAGTAGCACTTAAAAGTGCTAGCGTGGTCAACAGACACAAAGTGCAAATGCTAACGTATGTGGAAAATCTCTGTCTCTAACTTACCCTCATAAGGGGTAGCCAAAAATGAATCACCTCCATGTCAGCCTGTTCTCTGCCATCTGGCTGCCCCTCTCTAGCTCATAACCTTTTCTATCATATACGTGTACCTCTCTCCCTAATCCCACCATCTCATCCTTCGTCTTCCCCTCTCCCTCCCAGATGATGAAAAAGTTAAGTAAACAAATAAAGGTTCACTTCTATATGATAAATACAAATAACAGGGAGGAAATTACTCTTGCCAACCTTGCCTTCTTTAAATCAGCGTTGGCAAATATAACTCTACATATGGTAAAGTTAGGGATGCAACTCTGTCTTCCTACATGTGCCCCAAGATTGCATAAAACTTGCAAAGAATACCCACTTTTGTCTGACATTATATAAAACTAGCGAAAAATTACCAGTGACCATAAGATGAGTCCATGTTTCAGTCAGTTCAACTTTTCCACACTGCGTTCACCAGACCACAGGAAGACACGGTCCATTTACAGACATATATAGCAATACACTTCTCGATAAGGAGTGAATGTTGAGTTACGAAGTACTGTACAGTGGAGAAATCTTCAGACTTCATCTAACATATTCAGAAAATTTGTTTCATGTAAGACATTTACAACTGTCTGATGTAAATACCAATACCACTTCACTAGGATAAATAAAGAATGTATGAATAATAATTTTCAAAATCTAATGACATGGTCTTCAGATTCTAACCGATGTTTTAAGAATATTGAGTCAGTTTCATGTTTGGCAAAAAATGGAGTGATACTATTGGCTCTAACTGCAGGTATGCTGTCTGCCTATTAGCCAGTGCAGTAGTAAACACAATAAGCCAGTAATCAAATTTTTACAACTGAATGCACCATGTTCTGCAACACCATTAGATGATATGCATCTAAATCTACATATGTATCATTCTATATTAGGTGCACTACAAGAGTGGACCTTACAACTGAGGAAGAGTAACAGCTAGAAGTAACCCTTCCCAGGCTAGTAAAGTATGATGGAGATGAGGTGTCCTTAGAAGACTAATATATGTGAGTCAAAGGGTTGTAACAGCTATGTCTGAGTTAAAGTTGTATATACCAATGGCAGAACTGACAGCGTGCAAACATAATGCAAGCATATAAAAAGGCATACTCCCAGCACCTACTTCAAATGTCTCCCATGGGTATGGTTTGGATCCTAGACTTGAACCACAAGCATCACAAGATTGGTATACATTACTGTACTAAGAGCAGAGTCACACTAATGCTGTCAATAGGCTACTGTAAACCAACATTGTTTCTTTTTCATACCATAGTAACAGATTTGATAGCTCATTCCCTGAGGCCTAACTGTCCGCCTACATGTCACACACCTTAGGGGACATATCCACAGGGGATACATCCATGGGAAGTACATGCTAGGGCTATCTCATTCAGAACTGATCTAAAGGTACTGGGGGTATTTTCTTACATATTAGTTAAAGTTTCCAAACAGGGTAGTGTGGTTGAAAATCTTGTTTGAAGTCTTAAGGTCTGTTCTTGCAATGTAATGGCTGCAAACTTGACTGCAGGTGAAGATATGGGCGTGGGAATAAGTACCATGAATGTGTGGTGGAAATGGATGAGAAGGGTGCAAGTTAAGTGCCTTGTCAAAATGGCAGTTACAACCATGACCACCACACAATAACAGGCTGATATACAGTATTTGGGAAAATGCTAGTTTAGATTTATTACAAGCTCTTGTTCATAAGTTTATAAAGCAATACTGTTACCCGGATGTGGGTCACACTATAAGCATGTTTTGTAATGTGCCTCACTGCTTCCTTGTTTGGGGAAGCATTTTTGAATGACTGACTTTATTAAATTTGTGTCCCTAAGAATCTAAAGTACAATATCTATCTATCTATCTATTGCCAGACACCTTAATCCTGTAAGGGGTGGCCACAAACAAATCGCCTCCATGTCACCCAGTTCCCCGCCACTTCACTGCCTTGCTCCCAGCTCACACCCCCCTCTCTCATAAACCTCTCCACTCCATCCCTCCATCTCGTCCTTTGCCTCCTCCCTCCCTTTCCCCCCCCCACCTCATTCACATACACTCTTCTCATTAGTCTCTCATTCTCCATCCTTTCCACATAGCCAAACCAACTCAATGTATTTCTCCTAACACTGTCTATCACATTCACATCCACACCACAATGCTCTTTCACTTCCTCAACTGTCAGTCTGTCCCTCCATGTAACTTCACATGCTTCTCTCCAATAACTCATTTCCACTGCACTCACTCTTGACTTGTGTCCTTCCAACAACGACCAAGCTTCACTTCCATACGTCAGAGATAGTATCAGAATACTGTCATGCAGCAAATTTTTTTTTTTTTTTTTTTTTTACTTCCATGCACACTTCCCTGTTTTTTATCACTGCTTTCAAAGAACCAGCAACCTTTCTTCCTTGCTGTACCCTTTCAAGCATTTCATCCTTCAAATTTCCATCCATAATCATCACACTACCCAAGTAATTAAATGCACTCACATTTTCCATTTCCTGATCATCCAACCTCACTGAACATTCAGTGACTTCATTTCTCTTAAAGACCATAACTTTACTCCTCCCTACATTCACCTTTAAATTCCATTTCTTACACACTTCCAAACTCATTCACCAAGCCTTGTAGTTCCCATTCGTCTTCATTTAAGAACGCAGTATCTTCTGCAAACAACAGTACAGGGAGTTTCCAAATGTTGCCCTCTCTCATTAAAGCCACTCCAAGATCCACTGCCCTACCTTGTATCTTTCTTATAACCCCATCTATGTACAGACTGAACAATCATGGAGATACATCCCTGTTTCAATCTAACATTCAAATAGAAAAATTCACTCAATTCACTAGCCACATGCACTGCAGTGTTAGCCCTTCATAGATACTCATCACAGCATTCAGCAACATCCCATTTACTCCACATATTCTTAAAATATTCCACATTCCATGTTCATCCACCCAGTCATATGCTTTCTCCAAATCCATGAACATGCAACTTCTAATTTTCCACTAAAGAAGTAAGAATTAATATCTGATCTATGCAACAACTTCCCTTCCTCAAATCCTGTTCTTGAGCAAATAATTCCTCTATTATCTCCCTAACTCTGTCAATAAGTATCCTACTATACACTTTTCCTATTACACTAAGAAGATAAATGCCCCTGTGATTGCCACAAACCTCTTTTTCCCCTTTTCCTTTATACAGGGGAATAATTATAACTGACTTCCAATCCTCTGGGGTTTTACCTTCCTCCCAGGCCAATCTGCACATTTTCCATATCAGTTCTACAACTCTCTCTCTCCTCCATGCTTCAGCATTTCACCACACACGCCATCAATTCCCAGGGCTTTTCCCATTTTGACTCTTCACTGCTTCCACTACTTCCATTCTACTGATTTCTTCCTCTCTTCTCACATCCCTCCTTCTCACAGCCATTCCCCAGCCACTTATCCTTGTATCACTTTCTTTCTCTACGTTTCACAGTTCCTTAAAGTGTTCTCTCCATCTGCTCACTTTTTCTCTCTTCTCTAATAGCAATTTACTACCATTAATCTTTCATATCCCGACTAAATTCATTATTACTCTGTCTTACTCTCTTTACCTCATTCCAGAACATTTTCTTATATTCCCTCCACTTTACACTCAAATTCCTTCCAAATTCCTCATCAACTCTCTTCTCACTCTCTTACTAATCTTTTCATCTCTCTCTTCTTCTCCACATATAACTCTCTCTTCCATCTCTCAACTTCCTCCATGCCCATGCTTCTCATCCACTCACTATGTGCTTTCTTCCTTTATACCACAGCTTGTCTCACCTCTTCCTTCCACTGTGTTGTTCCTTCCACCCCCTTTCCTCTTCTCTTCACCCCACACACCAACTTACATGCTGAACAGATTTCTTCTGTGAATATCTTGCACACATCTTCCATGTCCCTTATGTGCTCCAAATCATATTTACTTAATCGCTCCTCCACTTCTATATTATATTCTGCCTTTTTTCCATCCTCTTCCAACCTTCTTTACCTTCCTTGTATGGATTAGTATTTCCTGTCCTTCCCTCCTTTTATTCCCTCATAGCATTTGAACCTTGACTTTCACCACCATCACATGGTGATCAGAAAGTCCACTCCCCCAACCTCCGGATGCTCTTGCATCCATTACACACCTCATTCTGTCATCCACACACACGTAATCAATCCCTGCCTTCCGTTAGCTCAGTTCACTACCCACCCTTCTCATCACTTGCCACGTATACCTGTGGATCATTTTGTGTCTAAAGAGGGTATTGGCTATGACTAACCCCCTCCCCACACAAATGTCCACTAAAGCATTGCCATTCTTATCCACTTTTGCACGCACACCCCACTCACCAGCTACTCCATCCACCTTTACATTCCTTACTTTTCCATTCACATCTCCAATCAAAAATGCTATCTCATTCCTTTCAAACTTTTCCATGCACACTTCCACATTTGCTCAGAACTCTTCTTTCACCCTACTTGCATGATCTTGCGTTGGTTCATAAAGATGCACAATCGCCCACATTTGTGGTCCTACTTTCAATCTTACCCACACAAATCTTTGAGCCAACTGACTCATACTCTTATATTCTCCTATCTGATGCATACAATACATACTCCTTCTTTTGCCCTCTCATTCTCATCTACTCCTGCAAATATACCCCATCTAAATTCCCTCTCTCTCACACTCTAACCTCTCTCTCACACTCTCACCTCTCAATTTTGTCTGTTATTCCACATATGCCCACTTTTGCACCTTCAAGCGCCTGGACAATCTCTCTCTCACCTCATCATTCGCATCTCTTACACTCCATGAAACAATCAATATCATGTCCTTCGTTTGGTCCTCAGTCATCACCTGTTGGTTAGTCCTGATCCGAGGCTTCTAGTTTGTATTGTATTTTTTGTTAGTTGTTTTCAGGGGAGGGGCAGTAACACTCCACCAACCCACCTGTTGTCATGTAGGGGATGCATGTTGGTTGGTTATAGGGTTACCACCCAGCATTGTAAATTTGGGGAGCTCTAGCGAAAAACTTTTCTCGGTAGTGTTATGTTTTTATTTCATCATCTTATGCAGAATTTCATAGGCTTTCATTTGAGATCAGAGCAGTTCTCCTGTGCCTCATAGTTTTCGAGAAAAATGAAAAAAACTACAGTGTACCCAATCCATGTCGTGACCGTAGGGTGGTTTCCCCACCTCCTCCTAAGTTGCTACACGTATTTCACCAATTCCTTGTACACTAGGTATGCACACTATATTCACATGATTCACTGTCACTGTTTTTATATAGTAGTTGAATATTCACTTGGTGCAGGGTAGAGGCTGGGTAGCTGATTAGAAACAGTAACACAATTTTCGTTGGGCCAATGGCCGATAACAGCCAGGAATGCTTCACAAACACCTAATTTCCTATTGCAAACCCAAAAACTATCATAAGCACTATTTGTATAGTGAAATATGTCGCGAGGCCGGGACGGGGGTAATAGAGGAGATTTAAAGGGGCAAGACCATGCACTACCTTCCTCACTCACAGCTCATTTGGTACTGAAAAACATATCTGCGCTGTCAAGGGTATCAAGAGCCACTGTTGCCAACTAGTTACTTTTGACAAGAACCGGGCAAGCTATGATGCCTCCAAAAATGATGCAAATCGACTAAAAACTTTTTTTGGAGAATATTTTATGGTTTTATGAAGCCAAAGGCATCACTGCATATTTACGAGGAAAGACCCTAATGACGCCTAACGTGTCACCATGTACGAAAGAGTTAATAGGCATTATATAATTAACCGATAAGGATTACATAAGGGCAGCATGGCTGTATCTGGCAAGAAAAATACAGTAAATTGTTACGTGGCAACATTTATTTGCCCCGTCATGTTTAAATGTGTAGAATGTTTGAACATTGGGAGATTTTCTGTGTGAGGAGGACTTTGATGTCTAAAAACAGCCGACACACCTCAGAAAATTGCCATAATTAGGAGGGGTACCGTACATACTGACAGGGTTTTGCTCCCCCCGCCCCTCTTAGTGTTTAGGATTATACTGCATATTCCAATGTGTGTTCTGATGTTTAAGGAGTGCTGAAAGACCAAAGAATACTGCCCAAATCAGGAGGGGTACTGTGCATATTGGTTGTTTTTGTTGTTATTTATGCATTTTTTTCTTAGTTTAGGATTATACTGCAATGTGTTTTAATGTCCCAAAACAGCTGAAGGACTGCAGAACACTGACAAAATTAGGAATGGTACTGTACATACAGTATAGGTTGGGCATGGGAACAGTAGAGGATACTGCTCCATATCCAGACACTGTCTGCATCTTGTCATGCCTTTGGCCCTATTATGTTGGATAATCGAGGGATAACTGTACTGCACTGAGTAAAATTGCCTGTGGTAACAAGAATATAATTGCTACGATATCTCATCTTCTGGAAGCGTTAACACTTGAAAGATGCGAGGCCTCAGTTAACCTGAAGTAGTTAAAGTTTTGCACATCAGAGATGCCAATGATAATGAAATGCAACTTTATGCTAAGTCCTCTGGCAGTAACAAGAATACTGCAACATGAAAAATGTCACTGAACTAAAGGGGTTAAGGTGCAATATGCAAAACAAACAGTTAAGGATGAGTTGATATGAATTCTCCTTAGTTCCAGTGTATGCACATGGCAAATTTGCACTAACCTGACAAAATCCCTAATCTCTTTCTGTTCAGTTGATAGCTAACTGCGTGAGACTGGAAGATTGATCTGATCATTAACCAAGGATACTCCCTCCTACCATATAACTTGGGTTCATACACTCATAACTTGGTATTGAAGTGAGTGACTGTTCCATCGAATGAAAACAAATCATTGAACTATGGTAAACAAAGACACTCAATTCCTGTCTCGTAACTTAGGCTCATCAAATTTTGTGTATGTAGTGGAAGCTGTCATGTGAAGAATGTTCTTTATAGTGGAGAGTCACAATTATGATAATAAGTGTTTATGTCCTGCTGCATGTGGTGGTGGTGGTGTAGTCTGTAGAAATTGTTGCATGTAGAAACACAAAATTTGGCAGGTTTAGTGCATGGGTGCATAAAAAAATGAAGTTCAAGCAGAATGGACTGGGACCTGGACTGCATATTCTATTCAACTGTTGCATGTAGTCTGGGGGATTGTTTGGGTGCTTTCTTAGTCAGTCACACAAAGCTTAGACACTTCCAGCACATCAACCTCTAAATCCAGGAATAAGTAAACAATTAACATACAATCAGCAATGGAGAAAGTATCAGCGTAAGCAACAGCATGATGTCGTCTGTCTTTGTCTAGTGGCACTCAGCTTGCTAGTCGAAGAATTACAGTATTTATCATGCAAGAAGAGGAGAAACGAGACTGCAGGCCCTCACGTCATTACCGTCTGCAGCTACCTTCAGTCTTACATGCACATCAAACCACTTCGAGCAAAGGTAGTTTAGGTCAAACCAATCTGCGGTTTCCCAAGGATCTTAAATAATTTACTGCTTGTCTAAACTGCCTCACCATGGTTATTTATTACTTACCACCCAGCTACATCCTGCCATCCAACCACAAAGGTAGTGACAACAGCCACCCCAGCAGTCATCTCAAATTTCCAGGGGAATATCCCTGGGTCCTCCTAGGTTCTAAGGCAACCCAATAAAAAGCCCCTTTTCTAAGACCCTAGCTATGGTCCTGTACCACAACCCATCTTGCAACCCCAGACTCCTACTTCCACTGAATGGGTTGTCTCGGCAAGGGGCTCGAGTTATCCTAGTCAGGCCTGCCATCCGTGACCCCAACTCCTCGGACATGAATGATGCTGCCAAGGCAATGCTGTTGATGAGTGACCTGCTACTAGAGGAGGATGAGGGAGTGGCTATAACAGGGGTGGAGGTGCTGATGGATTCTGGCGCCATGACACTTCAACATGCTGCTCAACTCAACCCCACGCTCATCAAAAAGGCTGCCATCATCATGCAGGTTCGCACAAGATAGATGGTGCTCCAAGTAAATTTGCTATGAAGGTTTTGACAAGGTAAAAGGCGATCTCCTGTGTTCACTACGCAGGTCTGGATGGGATAAAAGATGCTACTGGCAGGTTCATTATCCACATTCAGAGTAGGATAGGATAAAAGAAAATCTCACCACATTCATTATGCAGGTATGGACAGGATAAAAGATGCTACTAATGCATTTATTATCCAGGTTCAGAGAAGATAAGGGAAGCTCTATGTTCATTATCTAGGTTCTGATAGGGTAAAAAACACTTCTAACAGTCCATTTTATAAGTTCAAATAGGACGAAAGACTCTACTGTACTTGTGTATTTGGTAAAGTGGTTTGGATATGATAACACACTCTGATTGCCAAGCATATTACAACAGGATAAAAGATGTTCCTAATGATATCTGCTATGCACGTTCCAACAGAATATGAGCTGTTTCTTCTAATATGTTCATCATGAGGGTTTAGATAAGATGGCAGATGCCCCTAATATGATCTGCTATGAATGTCAAATACGATAAAACACCCCTGACAGTCTGTTATGCAGGCTCTGCTAGGATTCAAGATGGTTCTCCTAATACAGTAAGTTCAATGAGAGGGTTCAGATAAGACAAGATGCTCCTAATACAATCAATATGGAAGTCTGAACATGATAAAACACTCCTAATAGTCTGTTAAGTAGGTCTGGATGATATACAAGACGCTGCGTTTGTCATGAGGGATCGGATAATATAACACAACACTACTAATACAATCGCTACGGAGGTTTGAAGAGAATAAAATATTCCTAACAAGCTTGTTATGCAGGCTGAAATATATACATCAAGAAGTATGACAGGACTGATCTAGTCTTGACCAATTGAACTATCTTTGAATCAATCCTGACCAGTCTGAACTGATCTACAAAGCTTGTGAAGATTTGCTGTAACACTGGTGAAAGGTTTGTTGAATCAGATCCATGCCATGCATATTAAAATCATTCCTCTCATTATAATGTTGCGTACTCGGGGTAACTCCCGGATTTGGGCCACATTCGCTGCCCGTCTCGTTTACAAGTAGTTCAATTCGTGTACTAATAAAAAATACACTAAAATAAAAAATAAAATAGGTCCTCGCGTACAAGGGGGATCGCGTACTTGGACCTTGCGTATTGTGGGGATGTACTGTACTTGTTTTGAAGATATTTGGCAAGACTTTCAATGAAGTGATCCCATAGCATAGTTTAGCAACTGTGGGTTAAAGAGTGCATACTGTGTGTGTGTGTGTGTGTGTGTGTGTGTGTGTGTGTGTGTGTGTGTGTGTGTGTGTGTGTGTGTGTATATATATATATATATATATATATATATATATATATATATATATATATATATATATTCATCTTCAGTATTCAGGATGAGAGATGATAATTGGGTGAGGAAGGTAAGAAGTGTTAATATTGGGGGTGGGGTTATGAGGGGTAGACTAAGAAAGACATGGGACAAGGTCATTAAGCGTGACCTCAGGGTTAAGGGACTGAACATGGAGGCTGCAATGGATTGTGCAGCGTGGAGAGTCACCATTAGGTGACCAAGGCCGACGCATGCAAGCATGTTGGAGCCTTTAAAAATTAAACGAAACAAAACGAAACGATTATATATATTAATGTTTTGGTGCCTGGTGGTTTAGTGGGTAATAACGGTGCTCCAATCGGATTGAGCTGGTGAAGGTTTATATCCAAGGGATGGTTTGGGGTTTATTGCTCATGTAATGCCACTCAGGGATGAATGAGGCCGGTCACTCTCATCTTAAAAGCCAGGACCAACTTGCCTAGCCCCGGGCTCCTACGCTCCTCATGGGGCAACATAGGATTAGATGATGGGTGGATGGATGGATGTACAGTATATATTTTAATGTCCTCATCCTTCTCATCTAATCCTGTGTTGCCCAGTGAGAAGCGCAGGAGTCTAGGCAAGCTGGTCCTGACATTTAAGATGAGTGACAGCCTCACTCATCCATGAGTGGCATCACGTGAGCAATAAATTCCAACCACCCTTGGGATATAAACCTGCACCGGCTCAATCCGGTTGGATTACCTTAAAATGCCCACTAATCCACCAGGTTTCAGACAGTATTATGGTTATATGGTTACCATCCAGCGTAGTACATTAAAAGTCCCGTAATCCAAATCACAGGGGACCGAGGGTCTTTCGGACTATTGGAAGGGCCGTTTGAAAACATTATAAATATGTACATGATCATTTCATAAACACTTAAAATGATATGGGTTATTGTTTTAGACACCAGAAATGCACAGAAGTGTAGATAAATAGTTGCAAGCAGGTACACCCAAGTCCAAGGGCAAGTCCAAGCCAGGCAAAACCTTAGATAAACGCCAGAAAAATTGGAAAAATCCCCAAAAATTCAAAGAAAGCCCAGAAAATTTTGAAAATATTCACCCTGACGAATTCGGAGTATTGGGATTTTCGGATTACTGGTGGCCGGATTTGAGGACTATTATGGCAAATAGTTTCCTGGTGTACAAGAAATCACTTGGTTTGTCACTCAGTGCAGTCACCCGAAGACAGAAGGAAGAAGAAAGAATGAAGGAAAGAATGGAATAAGAGGGAGGAAAAAAGGAAGGAAGAGAGGAATGGGCAGTCACCTGAGAGCAGCACTACATCGAATAAGAGGATTGTGCGCTCCCCATATATATATTAATTTTTAAGGTTTTGCACATGCCCTATAAGCCCTATTCCCCTTTCTGGTGGCTCTTCATGCAACACAAGCTCTGGCAGCATCTCTGTTCAATCCCTTAACCCAAAGCCCATTCTGTACAAAGGACCTCATTTCAGGTCTTCTTAGGTTTACTTCTTGGTTTACTCTCCATGCTCACACTCTTAGATCTTTTCACCTAATTTTCATCCTTCATCTTCTCCACTTAACCACCTCAACCTCCCCCTACACATCACATCACAAACTGCCTCCAGTTCCCAGTCAATTAGTCAGCTGTGTATTTGCACTTCTGCCATTTATAGTTGGCATTCAGGAAAGCACCACCACAATATATTTGAGAGAACTCAGGTGGGTAAAGGTCTGATGATATACCATACACAGAAAAAAATAGTACCATCATACAGGGTTGGTCTGATTACTTTAATAATATTTCGTGCAACCCCTGCTATAATACATGGCTTCTCATTCATCACCCATGGTGCCATATTGTTTCATACATAATCCACACATTACCTTTCTTTTTTTGTGCCATAATGTACCGTTGAAATTTGAGAACTCCTAAGTGCCTAGAAGTCTAATAAATTTTCAAAATTCAAGTGCAATTAGGCAATGCAGCCCAAATTTGCTTCTGAAATTACAGTGGGCTTGAATCTTGGGTTATTCCTGAATATGCATATATGTTATATGATTTTTACTGCATTTCTGGATCTGCATGCAGGCTAATATGGTGAGCTTCATATGATCGTGTCTTGTGTGTCTTTGACTGACTTGAAGAAGTAAACTGGTCCATCTTCTTGGTAATCTGGGGGTCCTTCTCAGTAGCATTAAGATCCTATTTCTCTGTTGCCTGGATCAGCATTTACTGCTGAGTTAATTCTAGTGTTGGTAATGAGTGAGGCAGACAGCAATTAGTGCAAGACATCCTGTCAGTGTCAACAAGACTGGAATACTGCTGGGTTAAGGAAGAGGCAATAAACAGCCTTGCAAGATCTTCCCAAACTAGTAAAGTAATATTCAAGCATGTTGGAGGGGTTGTACTCTTAATTCACTAGTTCAGGGCTCCAGATGTGTAGAGGAATAATAGGATAACTTGGTGACATGATAAGAGGAGCTGAATATGTAAACACAAAGTTGATACATGTACAGGATGTCGCTACCACTGCCCCGAGTAAAGGAGAACCAGCGCCAGGTAATTTTGGTGAGACCTGGCCTACGTGACCCCGCCACCACAGGCATGGATGACCTGGCAAGAATAATGTTACTTACATTGGACATACTGCTTCTGGAAAAGGAGCTGCTTGGTATCACAGGACTTGAACTTGTGCTTGATGCCGAGACTCTCACCTTTGCTCACGCTGCACAGATGACCCCACCCGCCATCAAGAAGGCCGCTACTATAGTCCAGGTTTCTGTTTGTTTCCCCCTTGTCCCTTTTGACTCTGCAGTACATTTGGGGACCTCGATGTAAATCTGACTGTAGCATATTGTACTTTATGGGACAATTGCAGACTCAGCTAAAGTTGTTTTCACTCATGGCCCTCCTGCAGTCAACAAGTATTATTAATATAAGCACTTTTCTTCCTGTTTCTCGCTGGATTTTGGCATCAGTCTTAGAACTGTACCCTCCTCAGTTTGATTCAGCACAAAGACATCTATTACACTGTTTTCTTTTCTCTCTCCAGATGATTTTCTCCAAACTGGAAGGGATCAATACAACTGTCTAACCCCTTCAGTATATATATATATATATATAAACTTTACTCTCCTCATGAACTTTGCATCATCTGCAAACAGACTTGCATAACTGTTCATTCCATCCACCATACTGTTTATGTAAATCAGGAACATTATGGGCACTAGCATCAAGCCCTGCAGGACTCTACTTGTTACTTCCCTCTATCCTGAGACCCTGTCCTTTATTACTGTTCTCATCTGTCTGTCTCTCATGAAGTCTCTCATCCACTCCAAGAGGTTCCTCATCCACTCCAGGAGGTTCCCCTTCAGTCCTCTTATGTGCTCCAATTTCCAGATTAGTTGCTTATGGAGTACCTCGTCAAAGGCTTTCTCAAGATCTAAATACAGTACACACAATCCACCCAGCTATCTCTCTCCTGTATCATGTCAATCGCCCTTGAGTAGAAGTTCAACAAATTAGAGACACACGACCTCCCAGTTCTAAAGCCAAACTGATTTCCTGCCAACATGTCCATCTCCTCCAGATATTTTATCCATCTGTCTCACGATTCTCAAGCACAATTTTGCGACCATGACAGCCTCTACAAAGGAGACAACTGTACTTTCTCTGTGATTCAACACCACTCTTTGTCAATCTATTTAGCATCAACTTTGTCACTGGATTTAGGTGGCTGTTTGAGTGATGGCATTTGAGGAAAATTTTTACTTTGCAGGGGACTTGTGGGAAACATGTTGACGACTGATATTTTGATAATGTACATGTTGTATATTATGTCTCGATGAAGCCGTGGTTGCTCACTTATCACACGTGCTTCCTGGTGTGTTGTGTTGTGAGTCTGGGTGCTTGTGATTGCAGACACTTAAAGCAAAAGCTCATAGCAGAGTATACTGTTTCACATGTTCATAAACACAGTATTATAACAATGACTTTCACATGCAATTCTCTGACTACAGACACATCTCCCTGAACTGCACATGCCCACTGGTTCTACAGTGGAAACAGGTTGCTAAAGACACTGACATGGGTATCCCTTGATTAGGAGGAAGAGGAGGAGCAGGAGGGAGAGGGTGATGGCAGCAAAAATTTCATAATTTTGCCAAGAACTTTTGTGGAAGAGATAAAAGCTTCAGTAGTCGGACTGTTGAGTCAAGAGATACTATCCTGCGTATTTGCTGTATGCTGCACATCATATGGCAGGAACAAGGATGGGGCTGGGAGGTGCCATCATGCACAAGTAACATGCTGTCCAAACCTATCATACAATACCAGCCCAGCTATCTATAATGTGGCATTATCATTATCCTAGAAAACAGGCTGGCTATCCACACTAAGGCAGGAATTGGCAATGGTTTAAATGCAAGCACACTTGACCCGTAACAGAAAAGTTCGTGTCTGATTCTTGGTATGGACATGAGACTTTGGATAAGGTCTTAATTACCTATGCCAGGTTTGCATCTTCAACTAAAACAAAGACCTGGATTGTACAAGTGACGATTGCGTGTCATAGCCGGAGGAATATTTCAGAGTTTTCCTTGTCAGTCATACTCCACACTGATCATTAAAAGATAACTGCTGTCCATTACATCACTGGGCTAAGATGCATAAAATGACATAAATTTTTTATCAAGAAAACAAGACATGTTTTTACAGGAAAAATGGGAGACAAGATCCTATACTCTTCATTTCTGACCTTCCTGCAAAAATTCTTACAGTTGTAAGTTGACTGTACACCTGTATACATCCACTATCATACAAAGCTAACCCACTTGTCCAAACTAAAATAAATGTGATGAAATACTAAAAGAATGTTAAAATAACAAATACAGCGTAAAGAAACAAACCATAACATATAGCTGATAAAAATATTATTAGCTGAAAGAATAATAACTATCTTACATCTAAGTAACTGAATGCATCAAGGTATTTTAATCAGCCTTGCACCACACACTGTGGTTCAATTAATGGAAATTCAAGCTGCTGAAGAGTTAAAATCTAACAAAATAAGCACTAAAAAAAAATAAAATAAAATAAAATAAAAAATAAGAGGCCATTGGTTTAGTGTATGCTGAGTTGTTTACTTGGTTATTTATAAACCTGTCTGATACATATTGAAATAGACTGATATACTGAAATACTGATATACTGAAATATTGTGATACACCATTCATAATCAACCCATAACCCTTCCTCTTCCTCCTTTTCTTCCTGTCCTTCCTCCTTCTCTTCCTTGTCTCTTTACCTCCTCCTCTCCCTATTTCCATTATCTCTCCTCTACCTCAACAACACCTCTGTTCATTCTCCACCCTACTGCACCCCAATCTAACCTCACCTAGTCTACTCTAACCAAATGTAATTCAATCTATCCCATCTCACACAGGAGGGGTACCCAATGCGGCCTAAGGGCCTTAACTACATTAACACTCCTGCTGCCTTCGATACAGTCTTCAACATCTTCAAGTCATTCATGAAGGAGAAGATGAAAAAGAGGGTGAGTTATCAGGGAAGGGTTAAGAAGAAGTGTAAAATGACACAGGGTAGGGTAGGGATAAAATGGACAGATCTGTGAATGGTTGGTTTAAGGTATGTATCATTTCATATATATATATATATATATTGTTTATTTAGGCTCCACCATGCTTGCATAAATTGGCCTTGACCATTTACTGACAATGCTCCACGCTGCCTGATCTCTGGCAGCCTCCCTATTCAGTCCCTTTTCCTTGAGGTTACACTCTATGACCTAGTCCCAGGTCTTTTTCGGTCTGCCTCTCACAAACCTCCCCCCAACATTCGCAGTTCTCACCTCTGCACCCAATTTGTTATTCTCTATCCTCTCCACATGTCTCAATCTCTCCCTCCTCATCACAACACCAATAGACTCCAATCCCATCCTTCCTCTCAACCCTTCAATCATAAACAGTATGTACAGTATGGTGTGTAATTGTTATGACAGGTGAGGGCACTTATCATCCACCCATTCACAGTACTGATGCCACCAGCTGACAATACAAAATAACAAGCCAAGTGGTTTCCTGCAACCTAGAAGACCATTTACTACTACCTTGGGTGGAAACCATGTAACCAGTAAATGGAAGTCTGCTGGTCTAGTGGGTTAGGGTGCTACAACCAGATGTGGGCCATAAGGGATTTATATCTGTAAGATGGTTGGGATTTACCACTTACATAATAATACTCAAGGATTGGCAACTGGTCAGTTTTGCTTTAAGTGTACAGAATGAATAGGTTTGACCTAAGCCTCTATCTTTCTGTTGTACTGAATGTTTTTTTCTTGGAAGGAACGGTTTGGAGGTTCCTGGCCTTTGGTACCTTCTTCCTTGGAAAAAAATAAAAATAAATAAAAAAAATAGACAGATGGATGGATGGATAAATGAAAGGCTGATGGATGGATGGATGATGGATGGATGGACAAATGAATGGATGGATAAATGAATGGATGATAGATGGAGGGATGGATTAATGCATGGATGATGGACAGATGGGTTGCAGTGCCTGCTGTATACACGCCAGGCATGGATGAACAGCTCAACTATATATGTTTATAGCTTGTTTTATGGGTTCTGTGGGCTTAGGCTAGTATAGTAAGGATGAGGATACTGCAAAGTAAGGAATGAAATGGCAGGGACGGGATGGACAAGTCTGAGGTATGTTGGCTTGGGGTAGGGCAGGGTAATCTGGTAAAGTAGGGAAGAGTGAGGCTGAATGAAGCTGGGTGTTCAATAATTAATGTCATTTATGAACAAGAGAGTAAATTTTGTGTATATAATAAATAGAGCCTGTGGAGTCACATGGACAGACAGACTGACAAATGCGGTTATGAAAGAGCGTTGTGGTGTGGATGTGGATGTGATAGGAAGCGTTAGGAGAAACACACTGGGGTGGTTTGGTCAAATGGAGAGGATGGAGAATGAGAGACTGATGAGGAGAGTGTATGTGAGTGAGGTGGAGAGGGAGAGAGGGAGGGGATGGCTAAGGATGAGATGGAGGGATGGAGTGGAGAGGTATATGAGAAAGGGGTGTGTGAATTGGGAGCAGGGCAGTGAAATGGCGGGGTACAGGGTGATGTGGAGGCGATTTGTTTGTGGCCACCCCGTATGGGTTTAAGGCATCTGGCAATAGATAGATAGACAGATAATAAATAGATGCACACACTGGTGGAAGCTCTGATAAATAGATTTATGTTTACTGATAGGAGAGAAACATAGGCAGACGGATAAAGGTTGATACATACGGATAAATAAAGAGACAGATAACGAACAGATAAACAGATAGAAAAGCGAAAAAAATACTATCAATCTATCTATTGCCAGACGTCTTAGTCCCATAAGGAGTGGCCACAAACAAATCACCTCCAATACAAAATACAGAAATACACAGAATTACAGAACTACACAGAACCAGACAAACAACAATGAAATGGCTGGCTGGATGGATGGGCAGATTTTTTCCCCGCAAACGGAAACAGTTAATGGCAAAGTTGTCCCAACAGAAGAAAAATGAACAAGAACTACTATCCATTCATTTCTAGATATCTGGAAACAATGTATATAATACTAGAAATCACAGACTGATTGAGAGACAGAGAGTTCCAGTGTTTACCTGTTATGCACTATCAAGGTCAAACGTTAACAGATGCTTCCTGAACAGCTTTGGTGATGGATGCTGCCACATAAGTGTTACTTGAAATATTATTGTGATAGCAATATGAAATACACGACAATGAAATATGAGAGGGAAGGTTGCTCTCTGATTTTTGGAGAGGAATGAGAAGTATGGAAGGCCAGATATGATGCTGGCTCGGGTTTGTCAGTGAACTTTTGCTCAAGATGGTGAATGAGTGACTGAGTAGCCTGATAGTCAACTCTTATATTTAAAGCATTAGATTCTGTACATCTAACTCTCCATCCATTTCTGCACCAGCTAGAGCACAAGAGCCTGGGGCTAGGTCATTCAGTCATGACACTTAGGGTGAGGGTGACCAGCTTCAATTGCCCCGGAGTGGCATTGTGTGTGCAATAAACCTCAACTATTCCTTGAATGGAAACCTTCATAGCTTTCATTTAGCAGGGGCACCGTAACTCACTAGACCACCCAGGGTCATTTGGTTACCACAAACCATAGTAAATGGTTTCTTGGATTACCACAAAAAGAAGCCATCTAACAGCTTCAATTCTGTCTTCCTTCCACAGATTCACATCCATGGCAGTGACATGGAGAGCCTGTACAAGCAGGTGCCTAAGGAGATATTGCCAGTGGAGTACGGAGGCACCAATGGCACCATTGAGGAGATAAAGAGTGAGTGCCAATTAGCATTACAGGTTCACAAACTTATGACCAATTCCCTTGTATCTCACATTTTTGTCTGCATGAGGGACAAAAACCATGGAGAGCCTCACCACTCTCCTTCCCCTGTGATTCCTTTAAAAACACTTTTCCTTGTCTGGGGAGGGAGGGCATTGGGTGGGCGTGGAATGAATACTATCTCACTCATAGGGATGCTTGCTTCATTCATTCATTGCCAGACACCATGTATCCCAAATGGGGTGGCCAAGGGCTTAGAGTTAATTGTTTTACAGGGAGGGGCACTAATCCTCCACCAACCCCACTTGACACGTAGGGATGCCAACAGCATCTGGTGTTCCCAGGTGGTCACCCATCTAAGTATTAACCAGACCCAACGTTGCTTACTTGTGGGAATTCTTACTCTATGGCACTGTAACTTGTTCTGACCCATTCCTCCTCTCTCAACTCCCCCTTCCTTCTCCTCCCCCTCTTTCCAAGTCTTCCCTCCTACTCCTTTTCCCAAGTCTTCCCTCCTCCTCCAACCCTTTTTCCCTCTTCTTCCTCTAGCTCTCTTTCCTCATCACCCTCTTCCTCCAACTCACTTTTTTCTTCCTGACCCTCACCTCTTTTATTCCCGACCCCTCCCCTCACCCCCTTTTGCCCCTCTTCTTACTCACTCCTTCTCAGTGGCATTCCTATCCACTCTTACTAATATTCTCTCACCCCTACACAGACTACTGGCTGAAGCGTCTTGACGCAAGGCGGGATTGGCTACTGGAAGACGAGAAGTACTGTGTTGATGAGTCCAAGCGTCCAGGAAAGGCAAAAACATCTGCTGAGCTCTTTGGTATTGAGGGCTCATTCAGGAAACTCAATGTGGACTAAGAGAGGATTGGACTATTATACTCATTTCACTATAACGTGGCTTAAAACTGCCACCTTTCCATCTTGAATGGTAAACTATAAAAGGAGATTAACACAAGAATACACTCAAACCTTGATTTAAGGGACTAAATGGAGAATCAACTTGTCCCTTACTTGAAAATGTCCATTGTTTTACCTCATATAAAGACAATCTTATTATGAAATGCAATGATTGTTTCACTTATTTATATGATTCTGAATATTATTTTATGGGTACTGTATAAAGAAACATATTAATGTGTATAACCTAGACATTACATATCATTTTTGAATAGTCTTGTCCATTTGTCAGGCAGAATATGGAGTCTCTTAAATCCGAAATCCCTTAAATGGAGGTCCCTTAAATCGAGGTTTGAGTATATGATACTGGCCACAAAAAAGGTGTTATGGTCAGGTTGAGGAGCTACAGCATTATCTTTTTCTGCCATTGACATATATGAAATATCCCAAGAAAATCTGGGTCAAGTTACAGTGAAAACCATAGAGGAACTGGTGGAATGGGTAACAGGGAGAGAGAAGAAACAAAAAATGGAGATTATAAAGCAATATTTGGTCAACACACAAATTATAAAGTCTTCAGAGTATAAAGGCCAGTTTTATACCTCTGCAGAGCTTTGTGATACCGAGGGATTGTTTAGCAAGCTGATGACGGGTAACGGAGGATTCGACTGTATGTAGAAATGGCCGAACAAGTAATGGGTACAGAGTAGGAGCATATGGCAAGATTAAATGTGCCGAATATAAAGGCTTCAGGACATTTTTTAATGAACACTTAAAGATGTGAAAAAAGGCTGTCCTAATAAATTATATATGGAACCAACAGTAATACATGGCTTAACCCAAATTTGTTTCAAATTACTGTAATTATGCAGAGATTCAGATGGCTACACCAGTATGTGAAGGCCAATTGAGGGCTCCTGAATGTTTGTATGGGTTTTAAAGAATCCAGACTAAATTTCAACATAACACACTTTTTATGGCTATGAAGACAGCTGACACTTGTTAAACTGGACTGAATCTTCAAAAAACACAGCAGCACATGAAAACCAAATAAACTGGTCTCACACACAATAGAAATATAAATAAAAAATTGTAAACTTTAAGAATAATATAAAATGAAACATTGAGCTTGTAACTAAAATTGTTTGTGTGTGTCTGAAAAGGGTAACTGCTAGACTGTGGTTGCTTTAAAGAGTATATATATATTTATCGGTTTACTATAATGTTATTTATTACTTAAGCAACACTTAATTCTTTACCTTCATTCTATATTTAAAGATGAAATTTGTGTGACTGAGTACTTTACTTCCACAAACCATACAAAATTTGGATCCTGAAGATATTACCTTTTTCACAGGATCTGTACAGTAAAGTATAATTAACATCCTGGTTTTAAGTTTCCACCACCTCCACTCTGGGGCATAGGTTGGTCTTGCACCCTTAAACCCTATACTCCAAAGGGGGCAATACTAAACAAGCTTATTTCACCCCTCCCCCTACTAGGCAGGACCAGAATGGGAAAGCTTTTTAAATATGCTCATAAAACATGGCAGGCATATACAGCATCACAGAGGTGCTGAAATGTGGATAGTCTACCCATCAATGCAAGAGAACCAACACTTTGGAATCTAGACATGACCCAACATAAATGGGTACGGTGCCGTGCTACACTTCCAGCTGTGATATAACAGGATGCCTCATTTTCCAATCAACCAATAAGCAATCATTCACTTGTACAATCTTAAGGTTTTAGCTTACCCAAGCCTTTCGCCAATAGTAATATATTAAAATTAGGTGCAGTACAGGTGAATTCTGTTAGTGGTCTAATCAGTGTATAGTAAAGCCAAAATTCTGCAGTTCTAAGTCCCCCTTTTTTTTTCTGTGCAATATTGCAAGACACGAGGCACAGGAGCACAATGTGAGCTATCTTGTTTGGATTCCTGAAGGAGAAAACACCAAAATAAACCTTCCATGTACTGTTACAGCAACAGCATTCTCATACTCTCGTGGTCTCTCCGGACACACTTCTTTGGCTGCCCATTCCCACATCTTTACCTCCCCAACATTTTCTTTCTTGGATGATAATGTGTCCACAAGTTTTAAGACACCAATTTTCACAGTATGCTTTCCCGCCCCAGCCCCACTGCCAACGAATTTTTCAGCCCAGCCCACACATTCTTTTACCAATTTCATTACCCTCATTCGGCACTGATGATGCAATGCATGTAATTCACAAGCATGCTCGTTATAGTCCATAAAAAACAAAAAAGGTAATTCTTAAGAAAAAAAATTCTATATACCAGTTACTGTACTTATTTGCATTGTTTCATATCATTTATCAAGGTTTCAACATGCTTGCACGTGTCAGCCTTGACCACCGAATGGAGGCTTTCCATGCTGTTTGATCTTTGGCAGCTTCCCTGTTCAGATCCTTACCAATGAGGTCATAGTATTCACATAAAAAAAGGCAACACTTTAAAGTTCATCATTGTAGTGTACCAAGACTGTCATCATATGGCCTCAGAAGGTAAGCCTACGGCCTGTCTCTCTCTCTACAGATGCCAAGGTTGAGTAAACTGCTGGTGGTGGTTTGATAAAAAGGAAAAATTTAAAAATAACCAACTTAATGATCAGTGTCCACATGCCCTAACAGAAGTTCCTCACACTGTAAGGAGTGCTCTAACCAACTACTAAATGAGATGCTCTCACCAACAACCTGGTAACCACCAGGAAAGAAAATTTCTAAAGATACAGCAATGTATATCACTGAAATACTACAAATACATGGTCAATGAAGCTTGAATGATTATTCATCCATCCATCCATCATCCAATCCTACGTTGCCCCATGAGGAGCATAGAAGCCTGGGGCTAGGCAGTTGGTCCTGACATTTAAGATGAGAGTGACCAGCCTCACTCATCCCTAAGTGGCATTACATGAGCAATAAACCCCCCCAAAAAACTACAAAAAAAAAAAAAAAAAAAAAAAAAAAAACTACAAAATCCAAGATTGTGGTCCCTTATGTTCTCAATATTGTACTGCAAAAGCACATTCAAATGTTGTTAAAAGTACCAAACACCACATACCTTTTCCAAGATGACACATATCATACAGGGAACCCTCAGGATGCAATGCCCATTAAGAACAACTCCAACTGCAATAAACAAAGAGTTCTCAACATGCATGCACAACCATAGTTATGACACAACATGAACAAAATCCTTAACACAAAGATCCATGCAGTGATAGCAAGTGCAAAATTATTAACTGCAGGTTTGATCTCCCATCAGTTACTGCTCTGTGTGGTGTGATGTGGAAGGCTGATTCTGTGTGGTGTAATGTGGGAAGCTGATTCTGTGGTGTAATGTGGGAGGCTGATTCTGTGGTGTAATGCGGGAGGCTGATTTTGTGTGGTGCGATGTGGGAGGCTGATTCTGTGGTGTGATGTGGGAGGCTGATTCTGTGGTGTAATGTGGGAGGCTGATTCTGTGGTGTAATGCGGGAGGCTGATTCTGTGGTGTAATGCGGGAGGCTGATTTTGTGTGGTGTAATGCGGGAGGCTGATTTTGTGTGGTGTAATGCGGGAGGCTGATTTTGTGTGGTGTAATGCGGGAGGCTGATTCTGTGGTGTAATGCGGGAGGCTGATTTTGTGTGGTGCGATGTGGGAAGCTGATTCTGTGGTGTGATGTGGGAGGCTGATTCTGTGGTGTAATGTGGGAGGCTGATTCTGTGGTGTAATGCGGGAGGCTGATTTTGTGTGGTGCGATGTGGGAGGCTGATTCTGTGGTGTGATGTGGGAGGCTGATTCTGTGGTGTAATGTGGGAGGCTGATTCTGTGGTGTGATGTGGGAGGCTGATTCTGTGGTGTAATGTGGGAGGCTGATTCTGTGGTGTAATGTGGGAGGCTGATTCTGTGGTGTAATGTGGGAGGCTGATTCTGTGGTGTAATGTGGGAGGCTGATTCTGTGGTGTAATGTGAGAGGCTGATTTTGTGTGGTGTAATGTGGGAGGCTGATTCTGTGGTGTAATGTGGGAGGCTGATTCTGTGGTGTAATGTGGGAGGCTGATTCTGTGGTGTAATGTGGGAGGCTGATTCTGTGGTGTAATGTGGGAGGCTGATTCTGTGGTGTAATGTGGGAGGCTGATTCTGTGGTGTAATGTGGGAGGCTGATTCTGGGTGGTGTAATGTGGGAGGCTGATTCTGGGTGGTGTAATGTGGGAGGCTGATTCTGGGTGGTGTAATGTGGGAGGCTGATTCTGGGTGGTGTAATGTGGGAGGCTGAATCTGTGGTGTAATGTGGGAGGCTGAATCTGTGGTGTAATGTGGGAGGCTGAATCTGTGGTGTAATGTGGGAGGCTGAATCTGTGGTGTAATGTGGGAGGCTGATTCTGGGTGGTGTGATGTGGGAGGCTGATTGCGTGGTGTGACGTGGCATTGCTAAAGTCACTAAAATCTATGGAAGTGAAGCTACTAATATTCAAAAAATCAATAATGGAAGACGGACAAATAGAGAAGCTCCTAGAGATGCACCTGCATCTAAAATAAGATCCATTTCAGGATGACAAACTCACATCCTTAACCAAAACAGTTTGATTCACATTAAATACACACATGAAACACATTTTTTTTTTTCAGCACACAGCCAACAATGGTGCAAAGGTGACATGCATTATCAAAACACAGAAACCAACTAGATTTTTAAACCTTGGCTGACAAGAAGAATCAATGAGAAATGCTTACAAACAGTTCATGCACATATTAAATTAGGTAAGATCAAACTGGGATTTTTCTACATCAAACACAAACATGACCATCGCCTTCACCCTTTTCCTACCCACAAGTGGGGTGAGGTAGGGTCCACAAAGCTAGAAAAAGGAAAACACATGACAGTGGGATAACTACTAAACAGCAGGCCCAATAAAATGGATCAAAAATTCATTCACAAAGATGGTATATACTATATACAATATATTGTATCACACAATACAGGCTGGACCAACACCAAAAACAACCACTATTCCTATAAGGATGCAATGCTTTATTACACATTCTGGTATGAGGGAGAAGTAAACAGTGAGAATACACATATTTTGATTATTCATATATCAATTACACATATCACATATATTCCTATATTTTCCATTAATCAATAACTTATGTCTAAATATGAATAGGATACACATGCGGAGATGCTTTACTATATTTGAATACTTTTAATGAAATTTTTACCTTTCATAGCCAAAATATATTTATTTCTGTAATACATTTATTCATTGTAAAATCTGATACAAATCTACTGTAAACCCTCATTATTTCAGACTGTGTGAAGCAAATGTTTAATATTAGCAAAATTACTGGACTATATTGATAAACTGTATTTGGAGAAGTCTAGTGCAATCATGCAGGTTCCAGACATTATGCTGTTAAAGGCACTTACACCTTTAACACAACTACATACAGTAAACCCTTGCTATAATGGTCCCCAATGCAGCAGGTATTGGACTTAACAGACGCCATGATGCCCACCAAACTTCCGTCAGCTTTTAAGAACAATGTTCGTTAAAAGGGACGCAATAATGTGTTTCTACCCTTTTTACCCAAACCTGTCCTGAAATTTCCTCTTTCCATCGTGTCTACTGAGTTGTAATAACAGACTATAGTAATACTGTACTAGTTATGAGGAAATACAATGACAAGGATGTGAAATAAGCTCCAAGTAGGTGAAATTATAGGCCAAGTAAGTGTAAAATTGGTATAGTTTACATTTTTAGTACTAAAATATCCTATTGTACTAATTTATTTTCAAACATGTGCTTGAAACCCCACCTGAGGGGGCGACCCTCAGATATAATGGACTATCGGTTGTAACAGACCTGGCATTCCCCCAATTAGTCTGTTATGGCAAGGGTCTATTGTGTTCTTTAATTCATTCTTGCCATCTCCAGATGATGATATTCAGCTTTTGAACTGAAGGGGTTACATATACAGTAGCATCCATGAACCCCTTCACTAGTAGAGGTTCTTCCACAGTTGAATAAAAATCATTTGGTTGTAGCACGAATAGGCAGCAAAAAATGTCATCTGAGTAACGGAGTTAGCTCACTGATAGATACATAAACCTGACTGGGTGTTTATCATACAGTAATAACAACTGACTGGTGTGGATTTTATCCAGTTACAATATATCAAACTGAGTCCATCAAAGTGAAAGTCTCATGAGGCAAAATCTGATATAATAGGGTTTACTATGATTTCAAATTACATTATGCATCATAATCACACCTTAATCGGACTGGGACGTCTGCTGAGGCAAGGCACTGTCATTCTTCCTCTTGGTGTTTTTCAACTTCCATTATGTCGTGGTTGCATCCCGTTTAAGACTGGTATCTTCTAACAATAAAGACATGGGAAGGGTATAAACGTGGAGAGTTGCCAACACAATTTTCTTTTCAACTGGGAATGGATGTACAGTTAACAACAAGATATTCACTTCATCCTTCCCTGTATGATATAAGCATATGATCTGATAACACTGTGTGGCAGTGCTTATGGATGTACTTTAAATAATTATCAATCAATCAATCACTTATTAATTATTATTATTTGTTGACTGACTTAAAATATTTTGCATGTAACAGACTAGTACACTTATACCAACCAGGGACCAGATGCTTAGAGGAAATGTCTGTTGTCCATTTATACTCCATTAATTTACTCTTACCAAGAGAAACAAAGATGCAAAGATTTCTGTCTCTGGCCATCACAGAGAAAATGTATAATCGGTACTGTATCTACTATATACACAGAAGACAGTACACATTAAAACATGTTGTTCCTTCTGAGTTGAGGTTGAGAGTGTTCTTACAGCTGCCCTGATGATGAGTGGATCACCTGATGGGCACTTTCTTAATCCTGGTCATATGGCAGCAGAGAAGTGAGCTGCATGACCATGACATAAAAAGGTATACTATACAGTGTATCGTTTGGATCATCAAGTGATAATGAATATCAAGCATTATGACAAAATATGCCATTCTGAAAATTTGTCATCTTTATACCTGTATTCAACAGTACAGGTTGAAAACATAAAAGTAAGTGCATTTAAACTCCAGACTGATTCTAGAAAGTAACTTACTAACAGCCTAGTTCTCTAAATCACAGCTCTCTAAAATATATACAGGTATATACTGTACAGAACCTGGAAGATGAGTTTGGAAATGGCACCAAACTAGTGGGTCCAGGTTCAATGATGGCATCACCTGGTCCACAGGTCTCTCCTAGAGCCTGGTACTGTATACAATACTGCATCTGATTAGGAACATATGGCTGTATCATGGCACTACAACTATAAAAAAATAAAAATATAAATAAAATAATAAAAAATAAAGTATAAATGGAACTAATTAACACAGGCAATACAATTCACTATACCTATACGCTATAATTCTATACACAAGTTGTACCTGCTCTATTACCAAACTGTACCATGACATACACTATTTCTGGGCAATGAATATTATGGACTAACATTGCATTTAACATTAACTAATGTCATGGCAAACCAGTCTTCACCAACAGCAAACACCCTCCATTACTGTATCATTCATGCCTTAGTATACTTAATAAGTGTACTGTAAACACTCACCATGACTGCTCTTTATGAAGTATATCTACCTATCTACAGTGTATCACCCAATCCCTCACTTCCCCAAAAGGGGAAGGGCTTGGCTACTTAGTGTGCTAACATTTAAGGTGATGGCATACATAGGAACCCTATTTGCTGTGGTGAGTCATAATATGCAATGTTGGGGAAGCTGACATCTACTTCCAGCATTTACTTCTATTGCTAACAATTATGTTGCTTAGTTATGCTCAAAACCCAAAGCTGTGAAGGTATGCAAGATGTAATAAACATTACGACGATGCATATGGCGACTACAAAATTAGGAACTGCTTTTTCTTGCATTATCCTATATTGGCATAAAAAAAATATCAAGAAAGTATGCACTGTATCATAATGGCTTAAATGGTGATGCTGAGGCAGAGTAAGTTTTGTAGAGTATGATAAATCTGACCTTTACAAAACTTTCTGGTCATACTGATACCACATTACACTAAAGCTTCTCATATTATGATCTGGTCCATTATATTGTACTTCAGCAACCATTATGCAAATCAGCAATTCTACATAAGTGCACTGATTATGCTCAACTTTACCTGCATCATCATACTAATTTTATAGAGCATATTGATTGGGATCGGAAGAAAGGGCACAAAAAAAGTATTCCTTCTGTTAAAAATGGGGACTATAAGGGATGGGATGGGGAACTGGGAGTCATACCCTTTTTTTTTTACTGGCTTAGGAATGTGGCAATCCCAAACCCAGCAATTTTTAATTGGATGCCCACTACACTGGCAATTGTTTTACCTTATCTTGTCTGTGACTTTTGTCCTTTTGTTGTTTATTTAATGTAACTCAGTGGCAGAAAAAGTACTAAAGTTTGAACTCCTTTCCATAGCACTTTTCTGTGACTGTATAATGTTCTAGTGTCAATGTATTGTGATAACTCATCAATCAAGATGGACATTTATCAATCTTAGGCCAAATTAAAGTGAGATGAGTATAGTATAGGTGATCACAGCTGACATCCAAAAATGCCCAAAATAGCACTGCCACACAGTTCTTCCTACTTGATCTTCTGAGACATAAGCATCTTCCCATGTCCTCGTAATAAGTGGTCTGTGCAAGCAATATAAAACACTTGTACAATTCAAGCATTCTACAAACAAATGGCAATGCAATGAAGATGATCGAACTGTATATAATTTCCCAACTACAGTATAAATCATTCCTACTCCTATAATGATCTACTGTACTTGGACAAATGTTCAACACAAAATTCATCAATGGGTAGATGACATACACAAAATCTTGGGTCTGTTCAGGTCAACAGTTCATATCTTTTTTCCCTTCTCCTCACGTAATCCCCACTCGACATATTCACAATTTTGACTCCAGTGCATCAAAAGGTGATGTGTCGGGTGACGATGAACATTCCCGGTGGACGATGGCGGAACACGACACCTTATCAGAGGCTGGTGGTTGAGGGGAGGAAGGGTTGGGCATGGAGGGGGAGAGGATGGGGATGGGGGAAGAGAGAGAAGGGAGAGGGGAAGAGAGGGAGGGGAGGGGGGAGGAGAAAGAAGGAATGGGGGAAGAGAATGAGGGAATGGGAGAGGAGAAGGAGGGACCCTGCAGAGATAAACAATTAATATGACATCCATGGCATATGTAAAGGAAGACCAGATGTACTGAGATGATGGACTAAGTAATATTGCATTATGATGCAACTGTCGGAACATGCTACTTGTTTTGAAAAATGTGTGACATATATACTGTATACAGATAGATAGGTAGATATTGATAGATAGATATACCAGGTATATATATATATATATACAGATATTGACAGATAGATATACCAGGTATATATATAGATAGATAGATAAATAGATAGATAGATATTGACAGATAGACATACCAGGTATATATATATATAGATAGATAAATAGATAGATAGATATTGACAGATAGATATACCAGGTATATATATATACAGATAGACAGATAGATAGATATTGACAAATAGATATACCAGGTATATATATATATATCAGGTTATTCTGCAGCTAATTTTGGGTAATCAATGCTATATCAACGTGCATCCAACTCTCAACTGCAACAGATACAATAACTGATGACCTAATGGGTAAAAATGGTCTTCCTCAAAATTCACCCATCTGTAACTGTAGCTCTATAATGCTTGGTTGGACCCATGTTGATACAATATTCATTGATCCATCCATCATCCAATCCACGTTGCCCCATGAGGAGCGTTGAAGCACGGGGCTACACAAGTTGGTCCTGACATTAAAGATCATAGTGACCAGTCTCCCTCATCCCTGAGTGGCATTATGTGAGCATTAAACCCCAACCATCCCTTGGATATAAACCTACAAAGGCTCAAAATCTGCACAAGAATATCCTCCTGAAGCTTCCAAACCATATCCTATGACATTCTGTAGAAATATAGGTCAATCCATCATGCCACTTCATTCAAGCTTCCTTTTCATTAAATGAAAACACACCCAATTAAAAAAAAAAAAGTACTGGTGTATCATACATCTCAAATCACAAAGTCTGCCACCACTGAGGCTGGATACTGTACTGCAAAATGCCAATTGGTCCTATTTTTCAGTGGCAGTCCTGCTTTCATAAAGATGTAAAATACTGCTTGTTATGCTATATCCTATACAGGTACTGTATTATCCACAGTAACTACAGTATGTCCTCATTACATTTCAGTGATGTGAGTTACAATATTACATCTTCTTCCATACAACAAGACCTCTTAACTGGGGGTCCTGACCTGTTAAATAGTGGGGGTGACCACAAGCAAATTGCTTCCATGCCACCCTGTCTCCTTTCGTCAGGCTACCCACCCTCCAATTCACACCACCCTCATTCATATAACCTTCTATCCCATCCCTCCACATCATCACTTTCATTTTATGAATAGCTCTTCAAGCTATATCATCATCATAGTGGTCATCCTAACCTTGTAAAATATATATATATATATACTGGTTCCTTGAAAATATATTGCTGGTTCCTTGAAAGCAGTGATAAGAAACAGGGAAGTCGGCATGGAAGTGAAAAAGTTACTACATGACAATATTGTGATACCAACTCTAACGTATGGAAGTGAAGCTTGGACCTTGTTGGAGGGAAAGAAGTCAAGAGTGAGAGCAGTGGGAATGAGTATTTGGCAGGAACACGTAGAGCTACATGGAGAGACAGACGACAAATGAGGAAGTGAAGAAGCGCTGTGGTGTGGATATGGATGTGACAGAAAGAGTTAGGAGAAATACGCTGAGGTGGTTTGGCCACGTGGAGAGGATGGAGAGCAGGAGACTGACGAGGAGTGTATGCGAGTGAGGTGGAAGGGGGGAAAGGGAGGGGGAGGAGAGGTTGAAGAGCAAAAGTGCATGTGAGATGGAGGGGAAGAGAGGAAGGAGAAGGCTGAGGATGAGATGGAGAGATGGAGTGGAGAGGTATATGAGAAAGGGGGGTATGAGCTGGGAGCAAGACAGTGAAGTGGCACTGGACAGGGCGACATGGAGATGATTTGTTTGTGGCCACCCTTTATGGGATTGAGGCATCTGGCAACAGACAAAAAATATAAATAATAATTTGGTTTTACACCAGGTATCCCCGAAGGGCTAAGGCGTTGCCCCTGGGTAGCGGACTTTTGGACTGGAGTGTGTAGCATTTTATGACTGGATGCCTTTCCTGATGTCTAACAATGACCCTTGGGTGGATTCGATCCTCTGAACCTTCGATCAGAGCGGAACGCTCTAACCCACTGAGCCATGGCTGCTACATAAATCACGTACAAAACCATCACCACAAAACAGTGTCATATTTCATAAACTTCACACTTCAGATCCGCAGGAAAACAAGTTTTAAAATATTCAGTAAAGATTTCTTGTTAGATGATCCATATCAACTTTGACACCTTTTCTGCTTACTGAAGTTAATTTAGCAGGAAAACTTAAAAAAAACAGGGGGGGGGGGGATGGCAAACCATGGAAGCCTTTAACCCACTAAGGTATTTATAATGTTGTCAAGAACAGTTACACTGTGAATGGATAATATACAACATGTACTATAAGCACTTCAATGAAACAACCAACATACAAGGGCTAACATTATATATTTAGAGTGGGAAAAAAATGTATGCCATAAACTCAAATGGGAGACAATCAGTATATATCTGGAGAAAATACATACTGTACACATACACACCCATACATACATGAACATGCAGTTAAACTGTCCTTACCCGTGAAAGTGATGATGGGAGGGTTTTGGAGAGCTCTGTGAGGAAGATCTGGTAGGAGTCAGGAGAGGTGATGGGACTGAAACTGCTTGAGTTGTGGCCATACTGAGACTCACTGCTCAGACCAAACTGGAGAAGAAATACCTTAACAACAACAGGAAAATGTTTGAAATAAAGAAATCTTTGAATGACACTGAATAAGGTATGTGGCTGGTTCATTTCACTGGGCATGGTGTTAAAAGTTCTTAAACTTCTGTACTTTCTCTAAATAATTTTTACATTTCTGTACTACCTCTTTCTTTGTCATTATTATGATGCTGTAATAAACCTAGCAACAAAGAATCATGCTATCTGAAAAGAATGCTAAATTACTCTAGCTACTCAAAGTACGGGATACGATTCCTACACATATAAATCTCTTCTACACAATTATAATCTGTTCTCTGGAGTAGGCTGGCCTCACTGGTCTTAAATGGAAACTGGCCCAAGAGAGGAAAACCTTAAAATTTAAACCAAAGACCCTCGGAAGGCTTGGCGGCAGTATGGGCATACAGCCATTACAGAGCTTGTCCCATGCAAACTACCTGCTGGTGGCACACTGGTGGTGCTGAAGCTACCTAACACTGTTAACTGCCATCAAAAGGTGTAAAAAGGTTTACAGATAAGTGCACAGCCAAGGTCTTCAAAAGCATAAAGGTATAAAAGTATTACCTGTATAAGAAAGTCCTCTGTAGTTGTGATACTTGTGGCATTGTTGCTATTATTACTATGGTTACTCTTGCTATCTGTATACTTATCGCTGTCACCTTCACACTTTTTCCGCTTCTTACTGCCTTTACTACAGCTTGATGATTTACTATGCTGGTCCATTATACTATCCCTTTTAATACTGCTGGAAGGCTTGCTGTGCTGGCTGATCATATTATCCGACTTGTCACTTAACTGTCGAGTCACTGATGGTTTAATACGATTCTTGCAACCAGACTTCTGCTTTTGCTTAGGAACTGATGGATTCTTGTTTGATACTATGTGAAACGAGGGGGAAGACAGCTGCCTGACTTGCATATTCTTACTGCTTCCACTGTGCTTTGGGCAATTGCAATTTTCCTTACATTTAGACAAACCTCCACAACTGCCACCAGACATATTCCGAGCTGTGGCACTAGATTTCAGCAAGTTTTCTGATTTCTTCATGTTTTCTGATCCCTTCAATTTTGCTTTATCAATGCTGTTAAGCTTCATGATGCGATCAGTGGATAATGGTACATCAGGCTGTTTATTCTTGCGTGCGATCTGTCCCATTGCAATCAACTGATCAATTGCAGCTTGTTCTATGGTTGCAACATAGTCAATTGTATCCTGCAAGTCAACAGGAAATTGAGTGGCAACCTGCTGACAACCTGACATCTGCTGACTTGACTTCTGTGGGCCACTTGAAACCTCTTGACTTGACTTCTGTGGGCCACTTGAAACCTCTTGACTTGACTTCTGTGGGCAACTTGAAACCTCTTGACCTGAGTTCTGTGGGCAACTTGAGACCTCTTGACTTGACTTCTGTGGGCAACTTGCATCCTCTGGCTTCTGCTTCCCACTACTGCCCCTTCCTCTCTGCCTGCCTGCTGAACTGTGCCTCTGGGTCCCCCCTGAAGACTGGCGTGTCTTGTCATCCTTGGGGTGGCAGGAGGAATGACTGTGGCCTGTCCCTGAATCATGTAAGTCATTTGGCAGTACACAGGAGTCAGGGTTGCTTAGATTCTTGGTTGAGTCACCATGGTATGTGACACAGGGTTCCTTTGATTTGTTATCAGGCGAGCTAGACTGTGCTGATTCACTTTCCCTGCAGAGTGAGAGGGAGAATGAGAATGAGATACAGGGATAAGGTGGAGAGGTATATGTGTGAGGGTGGTGTGAGTTTGAGGGAGGGCAGCCTGATGGAAGAGGACAGGGTGACATGGAAGTGATTTGTTTGTGGCCACCCATTCCATACAAACATACATATATACATATATGGTACAGTGGTAGAGTGTGCATTTCGTACACGGGTGAGCCAGGGTTCACGCCCCGTCAGGGTAATAGACTTTGGGAGTGTTCATCCGGCCACGTACTTGATTGGCGGACACAAGGGGTGCTTGGTTGAACCAGTGTCGCTTACTATAAAGTATGCTTGCACCAAGTCGGCTTGACCTTTTTCCTCAGCTTCTGCAACTGCCTCACATACTTCAGCAACTCCAGAGCCACAAGGCAGTCTACTAGAGTTTTCCTTGCCACAGGATCCATATCAATTACTGGTCACAACCTGCTTTCCACCTGTTGTTTGGAAACAAAACAGACAGCCTCTGCAGCTGGTCGCCCGAGTGTCTGAATACTGATTTCATGCCACACAAAAAAAATAGAAATGAATAAAAACCACATGAATTATGTTGTATTTACTTAACAATTTTAGTTAAAGCTTCCTTCTGTGATAACAGAATATTTTCCCACAACTACAAAATTAATACAGTCTCATTTGAGTTCTAATCCCATCAACAAGTTGTGAGTGAAAATTGTTATCCATTTTGCCTTGTAAGCAAAATCCTGCTCACCATGGGTTAGTTTGGTTAGCGGCTCACAAAACTGGCTCGCATGTTAACCACTTCTGTCCCAGTGTGATGCTGCCTTAAGACAGATGGTGGAGATGATGTGTGGCATTTATGGATCTGGAAAAAGCATATGACAAAGTAGACAAGGGGGGATTGTGGAAGGTTTTCCGCATGTACAGTGTAGATGGTAAGCTGCTAGGTGCCATCAAGTCTTTACAATGGTAGCGAGGCATGTGTAAAGGTATACGGGCATCAAAGTGAATGGTTCGAGATCAATGTGGGCGTGTGATAAGGTTGTGTGATGTCCCCATCAATGTTCAATATATATATATGAATAGAGTGATGAGAGAAGTAAAAACTCAAGTAATGGAGAGAGGGATGGGGATGCTAATGAATGGTGATGGATGGAATATCTCAAATTTGTTGTCTGCTGATGGTGCAGTGCTACTTCCAAATACTGGACAAGAGCTTGGTACACTAGTGCAGTGTTTTGTAGATGTCTGTGAGTGTCGAGCCTTGAGAGTAAATGTAGAAAACAGTGAAGTGATGCTTACTGATAAAGAAGGTGACTCCCAGTATGCTGTTACAAAGAATGGAGAGAGACTGGAATAGGTGAGAGAGTTCAAATACCCAGGTACAGTGATAGAAAAGAGAGTAAAATGTGCCAAAGAAGTGGAAAGTAGAGTGACACAAGGAGGGAAAGTAGCTGGTGCGCTGAAGGCCTTGATAAAAAAGAGGCTTGAGCGTTGCAGCTGCACGAGGCTTACATGAAGGAGAGTTAGTACCAACTTCAACATAAAAATGTGCAACTATGGTGTGGCATGAAAATGAAAAGTCAAGAGTAAAAGCAATGGAGATGGGACTGCTGACAAATATATGTGGAGTACAGAGAGTGGATAGGATACGGAATAGTGTGATTCGTGAAAGATGCGGAGTGAGGAAGTCTGTGGACACCAGAATCGAAGAGAGTGTTCTGTGATGGTTTGGTCATGTGGAGAGAATGGAGGACAATAAAGTGGTGAAAAAGGTATATCTGAGTGAATCTGAAGCAGGGAGGAGGTGAGGCAGGCCAAGAAGAAGGTGGAGGAATATGGTGGATGAGTGTTTGAGGAAGAGAGGTATGGAAGTTGGTGAGGCTAAAGGACTGACAAGAGACCAAGCTGGCTGGAGGAATTTTGTGCAGAGAAGCGCATAACCAGGGATTTGGAACCCCTTTTTAACATGACAGCTTTCAGACTGACTCTATCAGATAGGTATATGTGAAGTTACAGAATATGGTGAAAGTTTTTGGCCTATCTGGTGGAGCCAGGATTCTGTGGGCTTGAATGATGAGTGAATGAAAGCGTGGCCCATTGAATTGGGCAAACTTAGGCTGTCTGGATGCTGCTGCTCCTCACCTTGCCCTTGGATAGGAAAGGAGATCTGGATGATGATTCTTATATATATATATATATATATATATATATATATATACAGTATATGTGTGTACACACAGACAGATACTGTACATACATACACAGATATATTTCACAAAAAAATATGTAGAGTATTTGCTTAATATAAATTATGTAATACTGATACTGATAATATAAACTGTCTTTATCTATACATACTTTATTGTCAATGAATTCAGTTTTCATTGTGGAAAGAGGATGAATGTTTCTGGCGTATCCGATACAGCCAGGATTCTGGGGGCATGAATGATGAGTGAATGGAAGCATGGCCTACTGGACTGGGCAAATCTGGGCTGTCTGGACATTGCTACTCCTCACCCTGCCCTAGGGTGGGAAAGGAGGTCCGGATGATGATGAATTTAGCTTTTGAGCATGTAACTGTAATTACATGAACTTCACTCTGTGATATGAAAGTTAGCTGAAAATTTAGTAGCTACAAATATTTTCAGTATCTAATCAGTGTAGATCGATAACGGACTTCTTGGAAGTAATGCTGAATACCGTACACAAGCAAATATATAAAACGTATAACTAACTTGCAACAGAGGGTAAGGAGGATGTTTTCATGAGGTAGCATTGATATGGCTGGGCAATTCCACTGCCTGGTTATACAAACATCCCTCAACTCCTTCCCTATCCCCCAAAAGGAGGATAGTGGACTACAGAAGGACAACTTCAGTTAACCTACTGGGCTCATGGTCAGATGCTGGCTCCACAACACTACACAAAATGCCAAAGCTTACTTGTTTGCAGCAGTACATTCACATGGTGTTGTAATGCTGGCAGGCATAAGAGATGTGGAGAGACTGGAGTTTGGCGATGAGCTTCCTGAGTGGAGTGGTGTGGTGGTGTGCAGTGTGGTGGTGGTGTAGAGGGTGTGAGCTGATGAACATGGACCAGACATGGGGATGCTCCCCTCTCCCTCCCTGACTGACTGTTAGAGATAAATGTACAGTAGGGTAAATCTTAATATATATTACATTTGTCTTAATGTCTTTTTTTTTTTAAATTAAATCAAGATAAAATGCTCAAAGGCAAACTACAAAGTTTTATCACTAACTACTAAGCTGATACACTAATTTCCCTGTATTAATGACAGATGCCTTCATGTGGTGGCACAGATATAACCAGAGGGCTCTGCTGCCTGGTTTTGCAAATAGCCAACTCCCTCCCTATCCCCTAAAAGAAGGCCAGTGAACTCCAGGGGAAGGGCAACATCAGCCAGCAGTTCAGTGGATTTACATTCAGATCAGCCTGGGGCCAAAACAACACTGATGGTAATTCTTCCTCTTCTAAAGGGCAACTGTTTCTCTCACACTTGGCTTTTATCTTATGTGTGGTGGCACTGATATAACCAAGTGATTCCCCTCCCAAGTTAGACATACATACACCAGCTCCCTACCTGTCCTTAAAAAGGAGGATAGTGAACTCCAATTAGTCATAAAAAACTAAATGCACAAGGTGAAACTGTTTTGTAAATGATCAATTATCACCAACAATTAAGGAAAAAATACAGTGAAACAGTCAGCATGAACCGCAACTTCTACAGTGAACACGAGAGCAATAATCCTAAATAATAAACAAGTCAATCGAGCATTATAAATCTGCGTGAAAACATAACTTCCTAGGTCAACACATATACCTGTCACATATTATAAGAGATTAATTTTCCAATCCTAAGTCCGTCAGCTCATAGCAAAAAGTTAGTAACTAAACCCTGTTTATACCCACTGCACTAAACATGAAAACTCATGAATTTAACTGCTTTTTCATCATGAACTTCTTTAGAGCTTTTATCACTTTCCAGCAAAGAGCCTATCCACATCATTAACACACCTGATTCAATTTTTCTGATTATCTGAATGCTACTCTCTCATTTACATTAACCTCTAAAGACCTATGGCTGTTGAACGACAGTTATGGAAAATGTCGCATAAAGTCCTATGGCTGTCGATGGTACAGAGGCTATTAAAACTGGCAGCAGGTAGAACCACCTCTTTTATGATGTATATGGGACCTGGCCAATGGGAACTAAGATATCAGATGGTGGGAAGCATGATCCGCCCCCCCTCCCCAGGCCATCTCTCCACCTGCCTTTACGCTACTGGATCCTGCCTTCTGTGTCACCTCCCACCCAAACTACCCCACCATACCCTCTCTAGACCAAACAACCATACCCCAATTTCCGATGTATCAATCAATAACTGAAGATTCATTAGACCAAACAAAGAGATGGGGGAACATTCTCACAACCTGAAAAGCCATTAATTCACTGGTCCAAACACTCCACCCATCCCTGGGTTTGAAACGAACATGTCTGAATGGGATGTGGTGGTGCACACGACTCTCCCTGTCCTCCCTCCATCCTCTCTCTTCTTCCTCCATCCCCCATCACGCTCAGCACTGCCAGGCGTTTCTCCCTCTCCCTGCCCCTGCCCTCCCCCACCCCTGGTTGTCTAACTCCCCCTCCCCCTCTCTCCCACCCTAGCTTATCTCTCATGTGTGTGTGTGTGTGTGTGTGTGTGTGTGTGTGTGTGTGTGTGTGTGTGAGAGAGAGAGAGAGAGAGAGAGTGGGTCTGTGAGAGTGAGTGAGAGGGTAAGTCAGTGAGTGAGTGGGAGAGTGTGTCAGTGAGTGAGTGGGTAAGTCAGTGAGGGTTAGTGAGAATACAAGAAAGTGAGAGTCGATGAGAGAGTGTCAGTGAGAGTTAGTGAGAATACGAGTCAGTGAGAGTGGATGAGAGAGTGTCAGTGAGAGTTAGTGAGAATACAAGTCAGTGAGAGTGGGTGAGAGAGTGAGTCAGTAAGAGTGAATGAGAAAGAGTCAGTGAGTGAGAAAGAGAGTCAATAGAGTGAATGAGAAAGAGTCAGTGAGTGAGAAAGTAAGTCAGTGAATCAGTGACAGTGAGTGAGAGAGTGAGTCAGCGAGAGTGAGTGTCAGTGTGGGTGAGTCAGTCAATGTGAGTCAGTGAGAGTGAGTGAGTGTCAGTGTGGGTGAGTCAGTCAATGTGAGTCAGTGAGTGAGTGAGACTGGGTGGGGGGGGAGGCAGCAGGACAGTTTGGCTTTATCTCCCTCCCCATCCCCCCCACCCTCCTCCACCCCTGCTTGTCTCCCTCCCCATACCCCCACCCCTACTTGTCTCCCTCCCCCACTCCAGCTTTTGTCCCTCCAGTCCCCCCACCCCCCCACTCTTGTTTGTCTCTCTCTCCATGCCCCCCCCCCCTCTCACTTGGTGCACTGCCAGCTGCCTGCCTGCCCGTCAATTGCCCAGAAGCATCTCACACTGCTCGTCATAACCACCTCACTTTTCTGCATGTGATGTTTGCAGTCTCATTGTTTGGCAATAGCACTGTTTATGAGGATAATTACATTACCTATGGTGTTCCTGTGTCAATCTCTATTGATTATGGTAAATGAAAGAGTGGGTTTCAGCCTGGATCGCGTCTCTGGCTTTTATCAGTATCTTATGGGGAAAATTGCTTCGATATCTGACATACTCGCTGACCGAACACTCCCACTGGTACACAACACTGCCGGAAATCAGGGTATGGGTGTTTTGAGTGTGTGTGTGTGGCAGACATATTCCCTCCCTTTCTCCCCCTCCTGATGCTCCCCCACACTCCCTCCACCTCTCTATTCGCCCATATTTCTCAAGGACGTCCCATTCTTGCTGATAGTGAAGAATGACTTTTTTTTTATTTTTGATGGTTGACTGCGCAGTAACAATTAGACATACAAGAGTGAATTATACATTTGTAAAATCAAGCTCTTTAAATCTGTAAGACCAAAATTTACTCTGGTGCAATTTTTTTCTCTCTAAACACAAGGTGTGACAATTTATATTTCTGAGGTTCTTTGACAGTCAATGTTGTAGTAACCATAAGTCATATGAGAGTGAAATATACATTTTCAGGTGTAAATTCAAGCCCTTGAAACCTGTAAAAAAAAATTTTACAGTTCAAAAATTGAACCCATTTTGCGGATCTGGGGATAGGGGGGCTCGGGGATTTGCGGTTTAAGAGATAAGGTCCCACACCACCAGCTACTTCATCCAATATTATTTTCTCCCATGGAATAAAGACTTTCTTGCATTGCTAGCACTTTCACTGTGAGGAGAGGCACTTGCTGCGCACTTAGACATCACAGCCAAGTAGTTTGGAACCACAGTCATATTTCTGGGGTGAAACGAGGAACAAGAAATTTGCTTCTAGACACAACAGTTAACACAACAATGAGGGTGAGACAGGAAGATATTGGATAAGCGTTACATGGGTGGGTTTGGGTCACAGAATCCTAGTAGTGACCAACAAATGCACAATGCACGGGTTGTAAACAAATGCAAACATCTGGAAATCCAATATGTTAATGCACACATTTTGCTTCTCCCATGCAATTAAGTTACATTATCATGTTATTAAGTAATAAAGGCAGAAAGTAAATGCTCATGTTATTGTAAGATTGTTACTTGCCCGTCTTAAATTGCAACTCTACTGTACTAGTACTATTACGTACAACAACCTTAATACAGGTATACCTCGATATACGATACCCCTAGATGTGATACCCCGGCTTACTGATAGGAGTAGAAAAACCACCATACCCCATCCAATGATGGCCAAAACTGGGTTTAACAATTTCTTTTTTTTTTTTTTTACTGATCTTGATGATATTTTACACTAAAATTGTGTGTTTAGGTTGATTTATAAACTGTTTTTAGATTAATGCGTTTTAGCCATAAGTGGGGTGAACATTGTCACAGTTTATTACGTTTAATTTTTTCCAGACTTACATCTGACGATTTTCACACTTTATTTGTTGGTTTTTGTGAGTTATTTACAGGTGTTAGGATTAGGTTAGCTTCTCTGACAGCTGTTAGGCCATTTAGATTGGCTTTAAACTTATTTTTGGACTCAATTGGGTGGGTTTAGGACTTGGTAGATAGGGAAACCCAAGGCTCAAAACGCACCCCTGTACTTTACATGTTAAATCTACCCTGAGCTACGATACCCTGCCTAATGATGGGTTTTTACCTAACCAACTGTATCGTTAAATCAGGGTATACCTGTATTATTGTACTCTCCTTTCACCTTCATCTCAGCCCTACCTTCTCCTGACTACTGGAGTCCTCTTCCTCTTCTTCTGGCAGGCTCTCAGACAAGCTGGTTTTTGGCAGGCTATTGGCTCTGGGGCCACCATTGGCCAGGGTTACTTCCAGTGATGCCCTGATGAAAAATTAAACAATCAGTTAGTTTAGTTTAGTTTATCTTCAAGGAACAGTAACCATGCTTTAAGTCAACACTGTCATCATCATCATCATCAGCAGCAGTAAAGTAAATTGCCAGGAAACCATTTGGGTTGTCACTCAGTGTAGAGTAACCCTCATAGGCCTAGGCAGAAGGAAGAGGAAAGAATGAAGGAAAGAAAGCACAAGAGGCAAAGTCACATGTAGGCAGAAGGAAGAGAAAAGAATGAAGGAAAGAATGACAAAAGAGGAATGAAGGAAGAGAAGAAAGGGTAGACACTCAAAGCAGCACTACATCGAGTGAGTGGATGGTGAGCGCTCCCATCTACCACCAATAATAATAATAATAAAACTTTGAACAACCCAACAGTTACCTCCTTGGGGCAGGTGGATTAGTGTGGGAGAGGTCGGAAGGACAGGGCAGTTCTGGGGCGGAATTGAGGGAGGCAGTGCGGGATGACCTGCGTATCACGTTGGCTGTGTAGGAGTCAGGGCGTACCACCTATGGAATTACATAAGACAGATCAGTAGGGGCAAGTGGGGGTATGCAGGCAAAAACAAGGATAGGTAGAGGCTGGGCAGGAAAGACTGAGGGTGTGAGGGAAGGAAACATTTCACTTGAGCTGGTTTTCTTTGACATGACACTGCTACATCTCCATATTGAATGCTGAGCCACTGTAGGAGACAGGTAGTAATATTTATAGCCAACTATAAGGAAATTCTAAGAAAATTATGTATGGAGGTAGTACTATCTAACTCTGCATTTAAGTACAGTAACAGATACTGGGCTTTTGGGTTAGGATCGTCAGGTTACACACATTACATAGCTATCTTGTTTATTCTCACCTAACATAAAACCACTACCTCTCCATGTCAAATGCCGACACATTATAGGAGATGGGTACTAAAATGTTTCGTTTTGTTTCGTTTTTGCAGGCTCCAACGCATGTGTCAGCCCTGGTCACCTAATGGTGGCTCTCCATGCTGCTCAATCTTTGGCAGCTTTTCTATTCGGTCTCTTATCCCTGAGGTCACACTCAATGACCTCGTCCCAGGTCTTTTTAGGTCTACCTCTTGCAACCCTACCCCAAACATTACCACTTCTCACTTTTTGCACCCATTTATCATCCCCCATCTTCGTCACATCTCCTTATCACAATACCAACACACTCCAGCCCCATCCTACCTCTCAACTCTTCCATCGTAAACCGAGCCCCCCGGGCCTTGCACTCAGGGACGCACTGCACATTCACTTAATCACCACCATTTCTGTATGTTTGAGCCTGCCAAGCCTGTCTAATCCTCTCCTCAATTTCATTGTTTAATGATCCATTAGATGATACAATCGTTCCCAGATATTTAAAGTTTTCTACATTCTTCACCACATTATTCCCAATTACACAATCGATTTGGTTCTCCACATTCATATTAATAATTTCAGTCTTTCCACAATTTATTACCAATCCCACTTTTTCTCCTTCCTCCACCAGACAATCTAGCACCCTAACACATGCCGCATATAAAGATCCCTTAACATGGAAAGACAGCCCTCTCAGTGTCAGGAGAGGCAACAACTCCTTCAACTTCTTCCTACCACTCCTCACTCTAGCACGGAGCTAGCTCCAGCCCCACCTCCAGCACATAACATGTCTCCCAAATAAAACTCTTCCACACAATCAAGGGACTCACAAGCAAGTTCAATCCTTCCATGACTGGCAATCTCCACATGTTCTCCCCAACACACCACACACATGAAGTCAGTTATCTCACTGTCTACCTCTAATACCACATCATCTTTTATGCACCCAGTTATCACAAACATTACACAAGATGGAATTACTTTCCACACTAACATAATTATGATGAAATGTTTAGGAAATTATATATGGCTGTAGTACTACAGTACATTACCTGATTCAGCCAGTAAATAACCTCTAATCAGATAAAGGTGGATGCATATCTCTTGTCATGTGCAGTCAATCTACCTATGTACCTATCACCAGAGCAATGGGTGGCCACAAATAAATTGCCTCCAGGTCACCCTTTCCTCTGCCATCTCACGGCCCTTTCTCCAACTCCCATCTCCTCTCATATAACTCTACACCCTAACCCACCATCTCATCCTCAGTTTCTCACCACTCCACCTCACTCACATACCATACACCCTTTATGTCAGTTTCTCATTTTCTAGCTTCTCCAATCAGTCCTGTACAGTATGACTATAGTCCATTTGTTTTCATCTTGGGGAACTTGGCCAGTTGCACAACTTGAATATTAAGTTGTGCTTGCATGAAATTCAGTGAGCCTTAGTTATAGGCAGGAAAAAATCTCCTTGGTTAGCAGTCAATATTATTCTCCAACTTGATTGCTCCTGGTCATCATCTGAGCTGAAAGGGGTTAGGCATATACAAACTGACTATATAAATGTAACTCAGTCCCACCTGTAAGACAGCATGGAGCAACTTGGGTGTGCTCTCCCGTGATTTAATGATGACATTGTCGTCTGGGGTCGGCTCCTGCTTCTCTCGCTCTTCGTTCTGCCGGATCAGTCGTCTGCAAGTCCAAACGTATTTTTATAAGCTACTGGACAGGGACACCTTCAAGGGCGGCACCAATATAACAAGGTGGCTTCATTGCCCAGTTATATCTACATCCCTCAACTCTCTCCCTATCTCCTGTATGGAAGATGGTAGACAGCAGGTGAAGGGCAGTTTCAGTCTGCAGTCCACTGGGTTCATGTTACAATGGGAGTGGGGCAACAAAAACAACTCTTCAGCCATGTGTGACAAATACAGTTGTCCTACAGTTAATAAATCCATAATAAATTCACTCTGTATGTGCTTGTACATATACAGAATCACATAAAATGTACGGGGGGATGTGATTTCAAATTTCTGGTAAAAGGTACATGTCTAATGTACTGTATGCTGTATTTACTAGAGTGTATTTGTACAAGTCTAAATAAACGGTTGACTAAAATATAGTATCATAGTTGTGTATACAAATATTCAATATTGCAACACTACAGTACTTTTGATTTTTACTGCAGATAGTGAGCAATGAAGTGGAAGATACTGCGAGAGGAACATTAATGTAATATCTCTGCTCTCCACTGTACTGTGCAACAGTGCAGTGTGTGGGTGTCCCTAAAACAATGGTACAATCTGGGTCTATAACTTTTTCCTTCTAGAAATTACAGCCTGTAAACCCTTTCAATATTATTAATACTGGTATTACAGTACAATAAATTTTTTAGAGGCTGAATGATCAAGAAATGGAGTTTGTAAGGCACTTACTATGCCTAGGTAATGAAATGAGCAGGAAGGGGAGTTTGGAAGATGAAGTACTGTACAATAAATGGTACAGCAAGAAAGGAGGATTACTGGTACACCAAAGGTGGTGACAAGGAATATGGAGGTAAGCATGGGAGTATAGAAGTCAATGCACAACAGTACTGTGATCTCCTTATAGTGAAGGGGTTGCTGAATCCTAAATTCTAATTCCTCTGGTCTGAAATGTCTCTCCAAGCTGTAATCATATTGAAAAGGTGAAAATAGTTATGAAAAACAAATTATGTACAGTCAACAAAATAAGTATTGTTACTCTTGCCTGCTAAGCACTCTGAAACATGACACAAACAAAACATTACTCTCTCTTCCTCAACATTTTGAAATACAGAATAGAGAGTTCTAATATGCTGTTCTAAAAATCTAATGTCAATAGCTATAATGTATACTGTATTATTCTGTATGATCTATCATTTGGCATCAACTTGAAAACTTAATTACAGTACTCAGAAATAACAGACATATCAATTCCACTTCGTGATGTTTCTCTTTGATCGGTCAGTGTAAATACACTTTTTATGATAGGATGCTGGTTGTGGTGTTATTTTGAAGCTGAATAGTTGTACTTTATCGTAGTATGTTCATAAAAGGAAAACAAAGAAAAGAAAAAGTCAAAGTGACGAGTTGAAGTTAGGCAAAAACCAAAAATTTTATACCTTGCCGTAGAGAAATTTTCACCAAGAATAAAGTTATAAAGAAACAAAGCCATGAGTCAGACCAGCTGTGCAGTACCACCACACAGAGCAACCATTTCCTTGACAACATGCTCGAGCCTCTTTGATATGATACGTAAATGTGATTTATGGTAAATATTCTACAAAATTTTCTTAAAATGACGATTAAAAGCGTCATCCGAATCTCTGAGGTTGGATTTGAAATGACGATCGAAATAGTAATTTGAATCTCAAAGGGTTAATTCAAGGCTTCCAAACTAAACGTAATTCCTTTTATTTCTACAGACACTTGCCACATACACTAATCATGAACCAGGAAACTTGAATGAGATGCTGATGGATGTTGCATGTTGGCTGTACAATAAACCATACACTGTGTTAGCTCAAAGTTACTCTACAAGAGCTGAATAACATAAGCACATAAATAATTAAGACCCCTCCCTGTATGTACTGTAATGGTGATGAAAGTGAATTAATACCAAGCGTTACAGACCATTTTCTTGCCCATTGCTTCCATCTTTCCCTGTTTGTGAAAGTGGAAGAGGTAGTAGTTAGCACCAGTACAAAATGAAATAATTATCATCACCATCCTCATCCCGACCTCTTATTCCCACCCAAAAATGAGATGAGGCAAAATTTTGAGGGCAAGAAAAAGCTGATAAAGGGAGAACTATTAACAGCATGCCCACATATTGGTGCCACACTCTCAATCACTAAACATTCAAGCTCCAGATTTCTGGCTCAACCTCACATGATCATCCACATGCACAGTGAAAGGAACGTACAGTCTACCCTCGGCTGAGCACAAAAATATAGAAGAGCACTAGTCAGCTACTAGTACCTCAATTTAAATATCTCTGAGGTAGATCATCCATCTATCCATCATCCAATCCTTGTGTATGTTGCCCCATGAGGAGTGTAGGAGCCCAGGGCTAGGCAAGTTGGTCCTGACATTTAAGATGAGAGTGACCAGCCTCACTCATCCCTGAGTAGCATTACATGAGCAGTAAACCCCAACCATCCCTTGGATATAAACCTGCAACGGCTCAATCCAGTCAGAGCGCCTTAGTTACTCACTGAACCACCATGCGCCAGAATTTGGTTACATGGTTACTACCCACCATAGCAAATGGTTTCCTGGAATACAGGAAACTATTTGGCTTGTCACTAAGTGTAGAGTAACCCATAGGCAGAAGGAAGAGGAAAGAATGAAGGAAAGAAAGACAGAAGAGGGAGTGTAAAATCACCCGCAGGCAGAAGGAGGAGGAAAGAATGAAGGAAAAAAAGACAGAAGAAGGAGTGTAAAGTCATCCACAGGCAGAAGGAAGAGGAAAGAATGAAGGAAAGAAAGACAGAAGAGGAAGGACAGAAGAGAGAAAAGGGCAGACACCCAAAGCAGCAATACATCGAGTGAGCGCCCCCACAAAAAGAATAAAAGTAACGTCACATTTCTTACCCCCTTTTCAACCCCTACTTCCACCTTTTTCTGATCCCCTTCCCGACCCGCACTTCCACCTTCAAACTCACATATGCAGTGGCACTGATACACTGCCACGATAAATAATGTTCCTCAGTCTCCTCTCTATTCCCAGAAAGGAGGATGGTGGATTACAAAAGAATGGCAGCTTCAGCCTGCAGTCCACCAGGTTCAAATCCAGATGGATCTGGGCCACAACAACCATCCTCATTACCTCACAACATTTCCTATTGTACCATAACTGAGACATAACTCACTTTGCCTTGTTCTTGAGTATTTCTTGTGCCTCTGGGTAATCTTTAATGGTGGCCTGTAGATCAGCCTTGCTCAGCACAAACAGGCTGCTGAAACCTCGTGACCTGTATGAGTAGAGAAAATGAAAGACTACTGATCCATCCATGAGAAGTATAGGGGCCCAGGGCAAGGCTCCTCTGTCAACAAATTTTAGGCAAAAGTGACTACACTCTTTTCAATCTAACCTGGCCTAAAACTGCCATCTCTCCCTCTTGAATGCTGCTTTGTAACAACAGATCAACACCAAAATATGACAAGTCACGAAGAATTGCTATGAAAATGACTGGGTCACTATATTATTTTCTTTACTCAATGAGCTAAGTGAATGAGGCCAAAATGGATGAAAAGCCAGGAAAAAAAAAAAAAGTATATTTGCCAGCCCTGCAGAATCAGCCTACATGAGCAATGAACCCCAACCACTCTCAGAACATGAAGGCCCAACCGTGGCCTCTAAAAGACAGGATACATGATACACTGACACAGTACAATGAACAGAATACATTACATCACCTCACCTGACATCAGCTGTCCTCCTGTTTCCTCCAGCCAGGGCAAGGAGTGAGATTTCTCCAAAGACACTGCCCTCTCCTAAAGTGGCCAACACCAAGTCACCCTTCTCCCCACCCATCACCAACACTTGTCCAGACTGCACTATATACATTTCTTTACCCACCTCACCCTGCAGAACAGGGAGGGAAGAGAGGAGTTAGTTACAAAGTATTACACAAAGTTACACAGATGACAAAGATATCATGGTTTGGACATGTGATGAATTTTCCATGAATGATGGTGTACACCATGGGTCAGTTTTGAGTCCCTTGTTGTTTCTCATAGTACTTGAAGCCCTTTCACGTGACTTCAGATATGGACTCCCCTGGGAAATGTTGTATGCTGATGATTTGGTGTTGATTGCAGAGAATGAATGGGAAGTGGAGGAAACATTTAGGGAATGGTGAGATGGTATGGGGCACAAGGGCTTAAGAGTAAATGCAGATAAAAGTAATGGTATCCAGAGCTGGTGGCAGTACCAACAATGAAGAGTGATCATGTGGAATTTGCCATAAGTGTGTAGGAAGTAATACCATCATGTGCAGTGTCTATGATAAGTGGGTGCTTTAGAGATGTAGTGGTATTACAGGTAGACTGCGAGATAATGCTGATTTCATGTGTGCAGTGTGTCGGTGATAGCAGGTGGAGATTATCAGGTGTGAAAGGATAGGTGCGGGCGCTCACCATCCACTCACTCGATGTAGTGCTGCTCTCGGGTGTCTGCCCTTTCTTCTCCATCCTTCTTTCCTTCCATTCTCTTCTGTCTTTCTTTCCTTCACTCTTTCCTTGTCCTTCTGCCTACGGGTGACTTTACACTCCCTCTTCTGTCTTTCTTTCCTTCATTCTTTCCACTTCCTTCAGCCTGTGGGTGACTCTACACTAAGTGACAAGCCAAATGGTTTCCTGTGCACCAGGAAACCATTTACTATGCTGGGTGGTAACCATATTACCAAATTTTGGCACCTGATGGTTTAGTGGGTAATTATTGTGCTCCAATCAGATTGAGCCGGTTAAGGTTTATATCCAAGGGATGGTTTCAGTTGATTGCTCATGTAATGCCACTCGGGGATGAGTGAGGCTGGTCACTCTCATCTCAAATGTCGGGACCAACTGCCTAGCCCCGGGCTCCTACGCTCCTCATGGGGCAATGTAGGATTGGATGATGGATGGATGGATGAGAGGATTCAACTTGCTGGTGAGTCTCTTGAGTGTGGGGAAGAGTTTTGTTATTTGGGAGACACGTCATGTGCTGGAGATGGTGACTAGATTGAGTAGTGGTTGAAAGGAGTTCAGGGAGCTGCTGCCTCTCCTGACATTGAGAGGGCTCTCCCTCCATGCTATGGGACCTTTTTATGCAGCATGTGTTAGGAGTGCAATGGTGTATTGCAGTGAGACCTGGGCAGTAAAGGGAAGAGGCTATTTGCAGGCTCAAAAGTACAGAAATGACAGTGATTAGATGGATGTGCAGTTTGTCCCTGAGTGTGAGGCCTGGGGGGGCTAGGCTTATGATGGAAGAGTTAAGGGGTAGGAAGGGATTGGAGTGTATTGGTGCTGTGATGAGGGAAGGTAGATTGAGATGGTTTGGGCATGTGGTGAAAATGGGGAATGATAATGGTGCAGAAAGTGAGAAGCATTAATGTTAGGGGTAGGGCTGCGAGACGTAGACAGACGACCTGGGACGAGGTATCTGAGTGTGACCTCAGGGATAAGAGAATGAATAGGGAAGCTGCCAGAGATCAAGCAGCATGGAGAGCTGCCATTAGGTGACCAAGGCCAACACATGCAAGCATGTTGGAGCCTTCAAAATCAAAACGAAAAAAAACGAAACAATCTGGCCTTAAAAAAGCAAGATTTAACACTAATGACACAAGCATACCTGAGGGACAGCACAACAACAGGTAACAATTTGATTCATATATATTACAATTAGGAAGGAGGGGGAGTAAGTCAGTAAAAATTAAACATTTCATTCATATAAAATACTGTACATAGATACGATCAATTCCCTACTGTAACTAACACTTTCCCTTTACCTAGACGTAAAAGTAAGTTGTTTTGGAGCAACCATTCTTTGGAAGCAAAATCATATCCAGACAAAGGGAAAGAGGCCAGGAGAGAATGGGGAAAACCCCTCTTGTTCTTGCCTGACTGTATTTCTCTCTCCTCTTCTATCTATCTATCTATCTATTGCCAGACGCCTCAATCCCCTTCGGGGTGGCCACAAACAAATCGCCTCCACATCGCCTTGTCTCCCGCCATTTCACTGCCCTGCTCCCAACTCATACCCCCCTCTCTCGTATACCTCTCCACCCCATCCCTCGTTCTCATCCTCGGCCTCCCCCTTCCTCTCCCCCCCCTCCAATCTCTTCTCTTCCTCATCATATATACAGTATTATAAGTGTGTGTGTGTGTGTGTGTGTGTGTGTGTAAGCACTGGTGCATAAATTCTTGGTTTCGAGTACAGCAATGCTTGGTTCAGAAACAGCTCTCATTTAGGCAAGTGCTGAGCGACCCAAATGGGAGGTGAAGTGCTTATACACTCAATCCTCGTAAATCACGGCAATTTAGGTCTGGACCACTGCTGTGATTTACGAATTCCGTGATATATGAATAATAACTCTTATGTGAAAAATTAATTTGGGTCTGGACTTTGGCCAACTCGCCCCCCACAGCACACTACCTACACCTATCTAGTCACCATCAAACACAAACATACAAATTTAGGAATATTCAGTGAATGTATTAAGGGATCTCATGACATGTAGAGGTGTGCGTAGGAGGACTACTGGGCCTTGAAAGCAGGCTGTGAAGCCTATGCCCAGAGTCGGTCACATTAAAAAAAAAAAAAAAAAAAAAAAAAAAAAAAAAATCCTATGATGAAATTGCTTAAGTGAATGGAGTGGGGTGGAGTTGGGAAGAACTTAGAACCTCTCAGCACTCGTTCTTCCCAAACTCTTTCGCCAGCTTTGAAAACTTCTCTCCCCTCTCAACACGACAAATGAGCTCCAAACATTGACTGTACGACAATGGCGGCGGCTTCTTGATGCCATACTGCTTAGAGCTGTTCACTGGGGGGTTGGAAGGGGCCATGGCAGGTAGGAGGCGTGGGGAAGTTGCACAAAAAAGGCAGGTAACTCTCGTACTCCACGGCGACGGTCGGTAGTGTGCGGACTGGCGGGACAAGAACAACAACAACGTGGCGGCATTAGTATGCACACTTGCCACCAGGGACGCGTGGTGATTGGTTGTTGGGTCGCGATTTTCAGTTTGAATGCCGCGATTTACAGTTCTCCTCGGAAAAGGCCCACTTGGGTGCCTAGATCTGGGATTTTCGTGACTTAACAGTGATTTAAGGTTGCCGGCAGTCTGACGGCCATTGATTTAGGAATCCGTGATTTATGAACACATGATTTACGAGGATTGACTGTGGTTGCTTTCCTCACCTTATTAGGCCTATCTACCTACCTATCTATCCAAAGCCAAATAACTTGACCCTGGAGGAGGGTGCCATAAATAAATAGCCTCTATGTCATCCTATCTTTTGCTGTCAGACTGCCCACTCTTCAACTCACACAATCTTTACTCGTATACCTCTCCTCCATATCCATCACATTTTATTCTCCTCTTCCATCTCACTCATATACACTCTTCTAGTCAATCTCTTACTCTCAATCCTCTCTTCCGATGTCCTCATCTTCTTATAAACAAAAATCCCCAGGCAGGTAAAGAAGTGGTTGAAAATTAAGCCTGATGAGAAAGGACATGTAATGGTTTGTGGCCACCCCTTCCAGGATTAATATGTCTGGCTATATAGATAGATAGATAGTTGGTTAGGTGGAAAGACAGATATACAGACAGTTGAAAAGTAAGGGATGCAGATGGGTAAACTGAGAGACAGATAGAAAATAGACAACTATACTGATGGAGAGATACACAGACTAATTGAGTCCCTCACCTTCTTACAAACAAAATCACCAGGGAGGTACAGGACTGGTTGTAACTTAAGCACCAAGTCTCTCAGCAAAGCTTTGTCACAGTCCTGAAACAGCTGCACCTTTGACAATGTCTGGATGTGTACATTGATGGCGATGTCTGTACGCATCTTTCTTGGTAGTGATTCCAGACACTGCATTTCATCTGGGGCAAAGAAAAACACAAGAACTCTGAGGTGATGCAAGACAGAGTAAAAAAAAAAGAATGTCTTTGCTATGTTGGTACAGGTCATCCCTACTATAAAGATGAGATGCATTTGGGAAAACCCACTGTTGAGCCGGGATATCATTAAACGAGGACGTTATAACATAGAAAGTATAGGGATGCATTTGGAAGCCTTGGGATTATCCCCCCCAACCAAGTCCAAAACCCACTCAAATGAGTCCAAAAAAAAAGCTTCTAGTTCACTTAAGCCCCATGAAGCTTTAAAACAAGATAAACTAAGCCTAAAAGAAGTTTATAACTCACCTAAACCCAAAATTAAAATCTGAAGATCATCAAAAATAAGTCTGCAAAAAATCAAATTTAGTACACTGTACCCCCAAAATGACTGTGTTCACCTCATCTATAAAACTCATACCGTACTTGCCGTGTCATAGGACGCATTATTTTTCCACAAAAATTACCTTAAAAATCACCCTGCGTCCTAAGACACAGGGCTGCAGCTGCACACGAAGATATTCAAGCTCTAGGTGGGGATATTGTTTGAGACTTTGTTTGAATACAAGTGTACAACTTCCCATATGCTGTATGCTGTATATATATATATATATATATATATATATATACAGTATATATTTATATACAAGACCATAAAATATTCAGAATACCAGGGAAAAGCTCTGTATGGTCGTCTCACTTGGCTGTTTGTTTACTTTTGGGTCAGCTAAACTCGGTTTCGTTGTTGATGCTGTGTGGTTCAGCTCAGCAGACGATGGTCACACAACTGTCAAGCGGGAAGCGAGAATAGTCATATGACATTCTTTAAGTTTTAGTATGTGAATAAAAGATGACTTCTTTTAATATGTGTGCTTTACTTACAATTATCTTGGAATAATTCAGTGGTCAGCGGGTGACAAAAACTCCGATGATTTGAAATCTCCACAGTCCACGCAACAAAGTCAGCTGACATGGTATGCGTGTGTATAAACATACTTTTTTTTAATATCTGTTTTACAGTTTGCTATGGCTGTACTATTATAATACCAGGTAATGAAGTGGACAATAGCTATTACAATGGAAGAATGACTAAATATGTTCACAGATAATAAGTAACAAGAGTATGAAGGTAGTAAACGTTGTAGTGGATTCGTGTCGTCTTTGCTGTTGTTCCTTGATTATTTCCTTCTGGATATTGCCTTGTCTATCTGGGGGAGTGTCCAATGTCAAGGGGCATCCTCTGACACGCGATGTACGGTAAACCTAAGTCTAAAAACAGTTTATAAATCAAACTAAACACAAAATTTAAGTCTAAAATATCAACAAAATCAGTTGAAAAATACAAAGCCCATTAGATGACCAGTGATTAGCCATCAACAGGCAGGGAAGGGTGTTAATTTTTTCCCACTGCTAGGATGGGGTATCATACAGCGATGGATCATATAGCGGGGAATGCCTGAACACATCTTCCTTGGCAATGACTCCAAACACTGTATCTCACTGGGTGGAATGAAAGTGATAAGAATGAAGAGGTGCTGAAAGATGGATGGAGTAAAACAGTAAGTCCTTGTAATTTGGTCTGCATCTTTCTTTGCAATGACCCCAAACACTGCATCTCATCTGGAAGAAAGTACAATGAATCCTCGTTTTGTGTGGTTAGCGTACTGTACAGTATCTCCATAAACGACTAAACAAGTGAAATACATGAAAAAATCAAATAAAACTAAAAAAAATCAAAATGTTTCCCCAAATTTCTAATTTTGGTCCTCTAGAATGCTTTTTCTCCCCCCCCCTCAACTCAACTTACGAATGATACAGAGCACTTGTATCCATGATTAAAAACTTACTAATTATCAACAAATATAGGTGATCAGCAAGAGCATTTTTCACTTGCTCAGAGTAATCCATCCATCACGCAATCCTGTTGTCACCCCATACAGGAGCGTAGGAACCCGGGGGTAGGCAAGTTAGTCTTGACATTTAAGATGAGATTGATAAGCATAAAATTTTGCAAACTAGCCCTTATTAGCACTCACAGGCACAGGGTTCTTGATTTTCATGATTTTGGTGAACTACCCATATATTTCTACAGAAAAGAAGGGGTTAGGTGGAGGGATAGACTATAGACTAGGGATGATCTCAGGGGCTGGGGAAGAGAGGTACTGTCTGCCTGACAGCAAATGGCAGGGTAACATGGAAGCTATCTGTTTGGGGTCATCCCTTCTGAAATTAGTGTCTAGCTAGAGATAGATAGAGATAAATAGATAAACAGATACACAGAATATTAAACTTGTCCCAAATTTGAGAGGGTACACTCACCAAGGGTCTTCTGATTCTGCCATGTATAAGAGAACCACAGTCTAACACGATCTTGCAGTACACCGGGAAGATTAAGGCGGTGTAGGTACGCCTGTGTGTGATCCATTACACGACGGTACTCATTCTGGTTCCTGGTAGCTGTGGCTACGATATCACGGATCTGAGGACATACCATCATCATCATCATGATCTTTACCTCTTTTTCCCATCTAAAGATAAGGCATGGCAGAGTCCAGAAGGCAAGGAAGGTGAGAGAAAATTTTCATTCAAGGGAAGTATGATCAACAGCACAGCCAATGAAATGGACCATACACTCATTCACTCACTATTCAAGCCCACCTCACAGATGTATCTATCCATACACATGCACCTCTATTAACCATAAGATAATTTTTATCATCCTAATTGTTTTGCTGCCTAAAATTAGGATGATGCAGGATCTAGAAAACAATGAAACAGAGCATAAAAGTGGGAGAATTATCAACTGCACTGGACAGTACATCCTCCAATTTTGCAGGAATATGGTCAACAAAAACCATTGCAAAATTAAAATTTGCAAAACTGAAACAATGAAATATATGTATTATAGGCAAACTGGTCGACATCACCCCAAGGTAAGCACTTTTCCCCACTCTTGAGTCTACCTCTTAATTTTACGATGATAAATGAAACAAACATGAACTGATGTACTGTACAGTAATATTAACAAGAAAAGTAAACATCATAGGTAACAAACAGGTTCACTGTTCTTTAACCCGCCCTGTCCCAACTGATTTTCCACCACTGACTCCCCCCAATCCCGACCAATTTTGGATTTTTTTCTTTTTTTGGCTCAAACCTCCGCTTTTGGTGAGAAACATCAAAAATTCATAAAGAAATCGCTCACCTGAGGTTTAAAATACTTGATACAGGTAGAAGTACTCCTTACCTTACTGGGATTTCTATCAGGCTGGCTCCAAAGAAAACTAGTTCTATGGGAGGGTAACTATTCCACATCACTCATGAACGGTATTTATTTATTTATTTGGTATGAATTTATTTGTAGTACGAGAGTATATTAGTGTTCAAATAGTAATATAAGCATTGTTTCACTCACTAACACATCAACATACCTGACCTTTTCTGGCGACATTACCTGATCATCATTTCTGACTGTTTCTTCCTCTAATGCTACGTAAACTTTGTCCTCCACATTGTCATCGATTGGGGAATCACTCTGGCCCTGAATGTCTTTATTGGCCAGGTCACTGGTAAAAGGTGAATTGCCAAGATAATGGCGTGCCTGGGTGGGGAGGTCATGCAGGGTAAGGCATTGTCCCTGCCTGGCATCTTGTAGAGGAAGGTGTCCCGTGTATACGTACCAAAAATCATGAGCGAAAATTGATAACTGTGCAAATTAGGGACCTTGCAATTGATGCGCGTTTATATACATCAACGGGACTGACAGTGACAAAACGTGTGGATGTATATGTACGTCAACGAGACGCGGCAGGTTAAAATCATTCTCACTGTCAATTTACCAACACCAAACTCCTGACCAATAGCAAAGTTACCTTTACCTGCTTTTTTTCCTTTCAATCATTTTCAGTTTGGTCTCCAAACTTATTTCCCTGTTCTTCTTACTCGTTGGTGCCATGATAACACTCATGCAAGGTTAGACTGCTGGGATTTTGTGAGGAGCACCACAAAATTGCAAGGGTCAGTGAACTTGGTTGGGAACAGGTGTAAACAAACATGGTGGGGTGGCAGACTACTGAACTAGGAGGCGCAGTATGCCCAGTGAACCATGACGTCACTACTCCGCGCGGCAAAATAGTGCAGGAGGACTTCTCTCCCACCACTCGACCTTGCAAAGTGTGTGATCGCTCACAAAGTTCATAAATGTTCGAAATACATAACTTTTGGAACTACCTTGCAAAACTGGCAAATCACAAAGTTAAAATTCGCAAAGTTGAAGGATGTACTGTAGTGCATTATGGGCGTATATTTACGGTGCACAATTAACCCTTAACTGATCACCAAAAGGGGTAAGGTAAAGCTCACAAGGAAACTAACTTACTTTACTATACACTGTAAAAAACAGACACATAAAGAAACTAGGGCTCATTTAAGAAAGGGGATTCACATAGGCCTCACAATATGAATATAAAAGCAAGTTATTTCTTTTACCTAAGAAATTACCATCAGTGGAGGCTACATACTCACAAAGCTTAAGGAATTAGGAGAACTTGTCGATGATATAATCCCGATATAATCCACACACTAGTGCTATATGAAGTGAACCAAAAGGGAAAATGGTGCACAAGCAGTGTGTTTTGTAATCAAAGTGAAAAGTGTGTCTGATGGGAACTATGTCCTGAACGGATAGTAACAAAAAGTGACAAAATGTGATAAAAACGTGTAACAAAATGCATCAATAAAAAGGTCACAATGTATGTCTCTCTCGCTGTTTCTTCAAGCTTTATAGTAGCTTTATTCCGCATCTCCAGGCTAACTAGCCACTAGGCTGTCTTAACTGTAATCTACAATAATCTCAAACACTGGTGGCACCTGCTACCAATTACAAATTAACACATCCTAAACCTTATCCAATTGAGGTGTCACAAGGTGGTGCTAATCCGTTATTGGATAACATTCTCATTTGCTCCTCCCACATTATGTCACACCCACTTATGGTCAAGGACAAAGGTCTCTCTTTGTAGTTCAGGGAAAAAATATTTAATATTATTCTGCCCTGCAGCTGAAAAGAGTAAAAATCATTTATGATCTTTTGACAGCTGAGCAAGCAGAGGGAAAAGAGTCTTGAATTCTTCAACTAGGAGCAGCAAAACTGATAAGGAAACCATTGAAAAATTATTTAACATTCTTGATGGCTTGTCTTATCTCCCTACTTTATTTTCACATCTTCTATTTCACCAATTCATTACTGGGGTAACTACGCCAGTGACAACTATACCATTCCCATTTTATCCAGGTAAACTGACCTGACCAATACGAAGCACAAATACAAAGAATCTGTGAGCCAGGAACAGGTAATGAAGGGCTACTTGGCATGGGATCCAGAAAACACTGAAAGTATGAAAGTGAGAAAACTAGTAACTGTACTGTATCATCAGCATCATCTCCGATGCACTGCTCCCTCCTGGAAATCCCCAGACAGGGGATGGCCATGAAGCACATCCAGGTTACCTTTCCTTCACACACCTTTCTCACTCTCTCAAACACTCTTTTCCTCTTCCTTCTCTTTCACCAATATAGTGTACCGTATCATCTGCAATTTATTCAAACAACAAGAAAGTCCCTTACATACTGACCTGACCAATGAGTAGAGCAAAGACAAAGACTCCCATGAGCCAAGAGCAGGTCATAAAGAGGTACTCGGCTTCATTAGTTGGCTTGGGATTTTTGCCGATGCTGGTGGCTGTCTTGGTGGCGAAGTAGAAACACCGTATGTACCTGGGGGAAGGGTCTGTGTGATAAAGACGAATGATTTAGCATTAATGTGAGCTGGAGGAAGAGATTCCTGATGGCAAGGGACTGGGTGTCATGGAGGTTATTTGTTCATAGCCACCTGCTCGCAAATCAAGGCATCTGGCTATAGATGGAGAGAGATAATATATACTGTATCATAGACAGTTTCTGAAAATATTCTATACATACAAGCAACAAAAATGTAAAAACTTTAATTATACTTACGCATGCCCTTCACCCTGAAAGACCCACTTGTTTGAGCCAATGCCCTCAAGTTTGGAGAACCCATAATAGGCACAGGTATTTAAGTGAATGAGGAACAACATGTACAGAACTGTGCGCACCACTCGCACAGCATGTGGTGAGGAGAGCACAGTGTCTAGGCGGTTCCAGAATTCCCAGAAGGTGTGAATCTGTTGGGGGAAAAAGTAAAGTGGAGGATTTATCCTAATTTACCAGTGAAACATCCATCCATTCATCATCCAATCTTATGTTGCCCCATGAGGAAAGTAGGAGCCTGGGGCTAGCCATGCTGGTCCGGGCATTTACAATGAGAGTGACCAGCCTACCCCATCCTTGAGTGGCATTATGTGAGCAATAAACCCCAACCAACCCTTAGATATAAACCTGCACAGGTTCAATCCAACTGGGGCACCTTAATTACCCACTAAACAACCAGGCACCATAGTTTGGTTGTATGGTTACCACCCAGCATAGTAAATGATTTCCTCATGTACAGGAAACCATTTGGCTTGTCACTTGGTGTAGAGTCACCCATAAGCAGAAGCAAGAGGAAAGAATGAAGGAAAGAAAAACGGGAGAGGGAGTGTAAAGTCACCCATAGGCAGAAGGAAGAGGAAAAAATGAAGGAAAGAAAGACAGAAGAGAAAGGACGGAAGAAAGGAAAGGGCAGACCCAAAGCATCTGATTCTGATAATGATGATGACAATACTGATATTCAGGCAAATGTGTCTACAAAAACAAATGAAGAACATACCTTGGCAAGCCTGGGCAGCCTAAAGGCAGAGATGGGTCCAAACTTGAGGTACAGAAGGTCAAGGGGAAGGAGTGCCCCAAGGTCATACTGAAAAATAAATAAAAAAAATACAGTAAGACCTCACTATAATGGACTAACTGGGGCCCAAACCATTCCAAAAAATGGGAAATTCCGATAAAAGCGATATCCGGACTTCCCCCTGCTAACCTGGACTTTTTCCAATATATCAGACATTAGTCCAGATCGTATGAACAGTTTTTAAACCGTTTTGACTACCATTGCGCTACTGTACTGTGTTATAACTTCACTACATTTATCAAACGGTATGATATATACTGTATTATAATACTGTACTGTGCACTGATAAACATGTCATTTATTTACCTTACTGTGGTGAACAGAGCTGAAGTGGTCAGGCAGTCTGGACTGCTTCTGGCTTTATCGGACTTTCTCCAATATGTAGGAATTTAGTCCAGTAGCTCCTCAAGTCCGATTAAAGTGAATTCCAGTCTATTGAAATCTGTTATATTGAGGTTTTGCTGTACAGTACTGTAAAATAATATTTCATTTATCTGATTCATGCTTCACTGCCCATCTGGAAGAACACTAAAACTCATAGCAATCCTATACTTCTTTAACCCATTCAGTGCTGAAGCCTTTGTCAGCTTTTGTGCCTAGATTGCTACTGGTCTGGGCAGCAACACTGCCTAGAATGCCGGCCATTTTCAACTTCCTTTTTTTCCATGAACAGACTTGAAAAGTGGTCAGAATAAGCCTAGTGATAGTAAAACTGTTCAATTTGGCCGTTTTTCGCCTGAAAACAGGTGTTTTGGTCTAGCACACCCAGTTTTGCATCAGATGGCTACTTTCAGCTACCACCAGTGGCTGATGTGGATAGGTAGTGCATTTTGGTGTTGGGTAGGTGGATGCATGGAGTATTTGTAGTAGGGAAATGCAACCTGGTGTATGTAATGCAGCTCCAGTTAAAACTATGATGATGGGAAGTTGGGGTTCTGTGCTAATTTTATGTTTTTCACATTTTTTATTATATTGGTATAAGGCATGGGAGGGGAGGAGGGATGTCCATCATCCCATTTTCTGTCACACACTAAGGGCAGGCTCAAACAGTTTTGTGCAAATGTGAGAAAAACCGTGTCCGTATGTATATAAAATCAGCAATTTAGGTACTAAGAGTTAGTCCGTCTACATATGGACTCAGCAATTTTGACACTGTTGGTTTGTCCATATACATACGAACATGGCATAGAACAGCTGAAGTTTAACCTGACCTTGATATTTGCTCTTTGCAGCTCTCTCTCTCTTATTGATCCCTACTCCACTCCTAAATACTTTCCCAGAACTCACTCTCTCTAAGACCTACCCTAAACTTAGCTGACTTCACGTAATGTTTGCGCATGAGCGATCCTGACTTGATCCAAAACCCATTGTCCAAGTACATGACCCTGGGCTTGAAGATGACCAGATCGATGAGATACACAAAGTCGGCAAGGTAGTCAACAGCAAACCACCAGGCAAGGTTGTGTTCGGTCTGGTACTCTGAGAACACAGTTCGCAGCGGGATGACCCAAGCATTGTAAGTGTACACCACAGTTACCACCAGGAGCCACCAGATGTATAGATGACCTGAAAAAATAAGTAAATAAATAAAATTGACAGTTTACATCAGATGTTACTTGAGATGTTGGAATGAGATGTCTTTACGTGGTGGTACCAATATAACTGGATGGTGTAGCTGCCCAGTTATAAAAACATCCCTCAACTTCAGCCTCCAGTCCACCAAATTCATGTTTCAGTTGAACCTTGGGTCACAAAAACCACAAAATGTAAGTCAGTGTGTGGGGTTAACAGAAGAGATCAAGGATGAAACGCACAGGAAAGTGGAATATGACAGTGAAACGGGCTGTAAAAGAGAACACAGTGCACAGTGGGATGCCCCAGGTGTTGTATGTCTACAGCACTGCGACCAGTATGAGCCACCGAATGTACAGATGACCTGACATCAAGAAATTAAGTCAGCTATAGCAAATGAAAGGAGCAGGAATTGAAAAGTACTGAGTCATACACTGGACACTCCTGCAATTCTCTCATTCTGGGGCTCCAGGGCACAACAAATGGGCAGCGTGGGACGGGAGCATATATGAATGATTCAGAACATCTTAAACTATAGCTAGTATAGCTTTAAGTACAGTGATTATTCATCATCACCATCATCCGGACCTCCTTTCCCACCTTAGGGCAGGGCGAGGAGTTGGAATGTCCAGACTGCCCAATCCAATGGGCCACATTTCCATTCACTCATCATTCAAGCCCCCGGAAGCCTGGCTCTATCTGATATGCCAAAAACATATTCTGTCGCTTCACATACACATATCCAACAGAGTCAATCCGGACGCTGTCACATTAACAAGAGGTGCCAAATCCCTGATCATGCACTTCTTCTCACAACATTCATCCACCCAATTCGATTTCTTGTCAGTCTCCTAGCCTCATCGACTTCCATATCTCTCTTCCTCACACACTCGTCCACCATATCCCTCCACCTTCTCCTTGGCCTACCTTGCCTCCTTCCTCCTTCAAATTCGCTCAGATATACCTTTTTTCACCACTCTATTGTCATCTATTCTCTCCACACGACCATACCATCTCAGTAATGTCTTTTCGATTCTGGTGTCCACAGACTTCCTCAATCCACATCTTTCACGAATCGTATTATTTCGTATCCTATCCACCCTCTGTACTCCACATACATTCCTCAGCAGTCCCATCTCCACTGCTCTTACTCCTGACTTTTCATTTTCATGCCACACCACAGTCTCACATCCATATGTTAAAGTTGGCACTAACACTCCTTCATGTAAACCTCATGCATCTGCAACACTCAAGCCTCTGTTTCTTATCAAGGCCTTCATAGCACCACCTACTTTCCTTCCTCACGTCACTCTACTTTCGTTTGCTCAATTTCCTTTCTTTTCTATCAGTGTACCCAGGTATTTGAACTCTCTCACCAGTTCCAGTCTCTCTCCATTCACTGTAACATCACACTGGGAGTCATCTTCTCTCTCAGTAACCATCACTTTACTCTTTTCTACATTTACTCACAAGGCACGACACTCACAGACACTAGCAAAACTCTGCACTAATCTAACAAGTTCTTGTGCAGTATTTGCAAGTAGCACTGCATCACCAGCATACAGCAAATTTGAGAGATTCCATCCATCACTATTCCTTACCAACACCATTTCCTTCTCCACTGATCACATTTTTACTTCTCTCATCACCCCATCCACATATACAGTATGTTGAACAACCATTGGAACATCACACAACCTTGTTGCATGCCCACAATGATCATGAACCATTCACTTAGATGCCTATTTACCTTTACACATGCTTCACTACCATTATAAAAACTCCTGACAGCACCTAGCAGCTTACCATCTACACCATATATGTACAAAACATTCCACAATCCTTCTCTGTAAACTTTGTTGTATGCTTTTTCCAGATCCATGAATGCTATAAACACCTTATGGTCCTCCTCACAAGCCTTCACTATCTGTCTTACCACAAATATTTGATCCACACATCCTCTACCACTCCAAAAGCCACCCTGTTCATCACTCACTAGGACTTCTGATATCTCTCTTACTTTCTCTATAATAATTCTTCCATATACCTTCCCTACCACACTTAATAAACTTATGCCATGATAATTCTTGCACTCACTTCTCTCACCCTTATTTTTGCACAAGGGTACAATCACAGCCTTTTTCCACTCTGCTGGCACAGTTTCACTCATCCATGCCTTCTTACATGTCTACAAGCACTTCATTCCACTCTCTCCACTAGCCTTAATCATCTCGGCACACACCTCACCAACCCCGGTTGCTTTCCCATTCACAGCATTCTTGACCTGTGTGAGTGTCATGTTTCCTGGATCTGCATTCCTTCTCTTCACACCCCGAAAACCAATCATGTTTACAGCCTCTCTGCTCTTTCTATTCACATTCATCAGGCTTTCAAACTATTCTCTCCATCTGGTCCTTATGTCATCCCTATAGGCTAATAATCTACCACTTACAGCCTTCACACTTTCACATTTCTTTCAGCTGTCACTTATACATTTCCGCACCTTTTTCCAGAATAACTTCCTACTTTCAGAGTAATTTGCATTCACTTTTCTCCTTAGATCATCATTTACCTCCTCCTTTTTCCTCCTCACTAGTCTCTTTACATGCTTCATGTTCTCAATAAATTCAGTTCTTATTTCAAATGAACCCCTGTCCTGTAACCTCTCTAGCCACTTCTTCCTCTTTTCCTCTACTGCTCTCTTAACTTCTTCATCCCATCATGCTGTACCTTTCTTCTTTGTTGTTACTCCTGCCACATCACACACCATTTTAGCTTTCAGGCAATCCCTGTAAGCATTCCACAGGCTGTCCAGATCCATATCATTCCAATTCACTGATTCTAACTCCTCCTCTACTTTGGTCTTGTATTCATCTGCCATTTCTTTGATCCTCAGCTTCTCAAATTTCAGTCTTTCTCCTTGACTGCTCCTCTCTCTCCTGGTCCACCTCACTCCTCTTAGCCTGATCTTGTATACCACAATCTATGATCTGACAGACTTCCACGTCATCAACTCACGGCTCTCATATCTGCAATCATTCCCAGCATCGACCTCTCTATGAGCACCTAATCAATCAGGCTCCTTTCAACGCGATCCCTGTTCCCTCTATACTATGTATATTTATGTGCATCTTTATTTTTTAAATAAGAGTTACAAATGCACAACCTCCTTTCCTGACACATATCCCTCAGTTGCTTCCCATTATCATTTTCTCCTGGAACTCCATTACCCCATTATGTCATCCTCAGGACCAGTGCCTACTCCTCCATTCATATCCCCCATTACGATCACTTTATAGCTCCTGAGCATTTCACTCACTGCTTCCTCCTGCTCATCCCAAAACCTGTCTTTCTCTCTCTCACTTGTCACCACACAGTGCATACGCTACAATCACCGCCACTGTCACCTCAAATTTGAACCTGACATACTGTACATACACCTCGAGCTGACATATTTGTAATCTCTCATTACACTCTGCCACACCTCATTCACCAACAAAGCAACTCTCTTCCTCACCCATTCATTCCCGATCTTACACATTTCACACCCTCCCACTCCTCCACTTAACACCCTTTCATCTTTGTTTCACACAAGGCTATCATAGCATATCTCACACTCTTGAACACATTTACCACTTCCCCCCTCTTGCTCTCCTCATTCACACCTCTCACATTCCACATGGCCATACAAATCTGCCCATCTGGCTGGGACCCTGGGCAGGTATTGGGCCCTCCAAGGCTCTCCAAAACATTTGCCATGATTAAGTGACTATATGGTTATATGGCTGCCACCCAATGCAGTAAATGGTTTCCTGGGTACAGGAAACTATCTGGCTTGCTACTCAGTGTAGAGACCATATGACATCCCTACACTGAGTGAGTGGATGATGGGCGCCTCCATCTACCACTGTTTTAAGTCTTAAAAGATTCTGAAAGATATACTGGAGGCATCTTAAATCGTACCATGTGATACAAAGGAAAAGTCTACTTAATCTAGAGTTCCCAGGAACAAGGAATGGGCAAAGTGGGATGGAAGCATGCATATGTAAACTGGCCCAGAGGCATTAAAATATGCCAACTGATACATGGGAGAATCACTGAAATATAATAAACAACACACCACAAAATCCTTTGAGTACACACTTACTCTGTGGCTCCATGGCACTGGGAATGGGCAATGTGGGAGGGCAACATGCATGGGTGAATCGTCGCATAAGCCTTGCCCGCCTGCTGGTCACCCCCACAAGACCCCCGCCATCACACCACGACTGACATGATACTTCCCCGTCCTCGTCGCCCCCACGTGACTCCAGCCTCTGACGTCCATCATCTTTCTTTGCAACATCTTCCTCTGCAAAGGAAGGCAGTGGTCAAATGACTAGAAAAGTATTCTGTCTACTTATCTTTAATCTATCTATTTACAGCCAGAAACTTAAATCCCAGATGGAGTGGCCATAACAACCTACCTCCATGTCATCCTGTCCCCAGTCATCAAACTTCTCTCCCTTCAACTCACACTACCCTCACTAATATGTCTCTACTATCCCTTCTCTCCATTTCATGAACATTCTCACCCTCCTCTTAGCCCCTTGCACCTCATTTACATACAGTCTCCTAGTCAATCTCTCATTCTCCATCCTCTCCACATTGCCTGATGACGAACCATTATCTGAGGGCTGACTATCGGGTGAGGGAGGGCGGGTGATGTGTGCCTTCACCCGTGTGGCTCGATCACTGAAGGCCGATACCAGATTGTGGATACGCTCAGTAATGTAACTGCTTGCCCTGGAGAAGTAAGAGGAATAAAATATAGGTAACAGAATGTATGATAAAACAGTGTATATCTAAAACAAGTTATAATAAAACAGTAACAGGCAATCACCTACATGATCACACTCCAGTGCATTTAACCCTCTCTTAACTGAACTTATCTTTAAACATAAACAAACTGTTCCCCTGCCACAACAACTCAATCTTGCTCCTCTATGTGAGGGAAAAATCACCAGTGTATCAACACTTTTAAAAAATGGTTTTCTCTTTTTTCATATCTTCTGTTACATAAACTCAACATGAAACCCACATAATCAACCTTGACCCATTTCCTCCTGTAAAGTACGGCTACCATTTGTTTTCATCACTTCTTTATAATACAATCAAAGACAACACTAATCACAGGTGGAAGAATATCTCAAAGCCTAAGTATGAAAAAGATGATCAATGACAATCAATCCTGTTCCACAGTATTATTAATCCTACAAAAACATATTCTGCAAGTCTATAATTGTACATAAAAGGGACTGAATGGTACAGCACCAGTAGTTGTGGCCCCATGCTCATCTGTATGCGAATCTGGTGGATTGCAGGTATAAGATGCCCCTTTCAAGCAGTTCACCATCCTCTTCTGAGGGACAGGGTAGTAGCTGACAGATGCTTGTACAGTCAGTCTTCGAGTAACACAGACGATATGGACTGGACTAGGACCATGGTACTCAAACCCACATCACTCAAACAATATGTTTGCATGCATATCAATACAATGTAGTCTAGCCACTTTCCAAAACTCACTTTTACATCTTCTTATTATTTTGCCCCACATAAATTACCCCCTACTTATGCCCACCATCAGATAAAACATTGAAAATGACATAACTGTATTGTAATTATCTACATGAATGGTAATAAAATAGCATTAACAAAAACAAAATGGTAAATACAAATGACAGTGATGCTACAATTCCAGCTGTTTTCTTATAAAACAGCTCTCAAGGAAAATAATATTAGTACAGTATTAGACACAACTCAGGTGACATGTAGAGGTGTATGGTATGCAGGAGGACTGCTGGGCCTTGGGAGCAGGCTGTGAAGCCTATGCCCAGAGTAGGACACATTAAAAAATAATAATAATAATTAAAAAAAAAAGTGATTACCATTTAATCTCGATAAAAAATTTTTGGTGAACATACAAAATATACAGTACCTACTTGGCAATACTGTGTTACAGAAAGCCGCCTGAATGCCCCCAATAGCATGGTTATTACCAGTCTCACTGACTGGACATGACATCAACAAACCAAAGAAACTCAAATGTATACAACTTAAAACCACAAATAACAGTCAAAGCCTAAATGTAGTCACTGAAAGCTAACTGGGAGGCTTTGCCCCTCTGACCCCCCTATGATTATAATCTACCTCTAAGCGTGTAAATTAAAATAAAATATGCATTAGGCAAAACTTATGCCAAAACAGTACTATGCATTAAGAATGTTTGTTAATCATGGTGCATTTGGCAATCAAACAACCATGTATACAGCAAATCTTCATATACATCACAGAGAAGATATTCAATAAACTATGATACACGTTAGCAAAACAGCGCTTGGTGATTAAATAAGAATGCTTCATATTTTGTAAAATCTAAGATATGAAAAACAATTATGGAACCTCCTATTTATGAACATTTTTAAAAAACAACATTTTAAAGAAGTCCACTACATACACTAATCTATAAAAAAATAACAAAGGATCCTGTCAACACTTCATTCCAACAGGAAAACTGGAAATACTGCACCACTATTGTACAAAATAAATAGCATGAATCAGGTTGGGTACCTGAGTGCTGTTGATGCTTGCCTCCTCAACACTCTCCCCCAACTCCCCACCCCCAATGTTGTTGTTGTCACTGTTGAAATGCTGCTGCTCCTGCACTTCCTTCTTCAACATCTAAGTTGAATCCTTCAAAGTCCAGGGCTGAAACAATGGCGTTGGCCTAATCGTTGGAGGTGGATGTGCCCGGATGTAAGCTGGCCAATCATGGCAAGTCTGGCGGGGGACGCCACTGAGCAAGATTTTCAAATTGCGTCACCAGGCCAGCTGACAATTCCCACATAAGCTCGAGATTTTCCCCGTGTTGATTATGACCTGTCATACTATGATGACTGTGTCAGAACAAAAATGTGTTACTCAACTGCCTGTTACTCGAAGACTAACTGTATTATTAAGCAGTGAAGACATCCTGCTATACAGTAATCCCTTTAACATCCGGATGCTGAATAACCGGACACCCCACTACCCGGACATTTTGGGCCCGGGCCTTTGAAACCCCAAAATGGCCCAAAAAAGTAAAAAATAAAAAATAAATAAATAAATAAAAAATTAAATCCGATTTTTTTCACCCATAATTTGAACTTGGCGTGCGGCACCAAACATTTGTGTTTACTCACGGTCCCTTCCGTCCTCCCCTCCCCAGTTACCGCCTAACTACCATCCTGACTAGACACTCATCACAATGGATGCTGCAGGTACTCATTTTTGTGAAGAAACAGTGAATAAATTGCAATACCAGACCACTAGACCACATGGGAATTTACAGTGTTGTGCAGCATTAAGAAATTAGAATTTAGAGTGAAAAGGATTAAGTGCCGAGTGCAAACTCAATGCTGGAACTGGCGTGGCGCAATTAAGAACAGAATGTGCAGCGTTAAACAATTATAACTCACACTGCAAAGGGTTGAGTGCAGTACAACACTGGATTACTGTATGTGCTTCAAGAGCATTTTCGCCACTGTCAGAGCCTTAGAGGAGGCGGGTTAATTTTCGTAACGGCCCTGTACACTGCTAAATATTTTCCATACTCACCTCCAGTACATAACATATCTCCCAAATAACGAAACTCTTCCACACCAGCAAGTTCAATCCTTTCGCGCCTGGCAATCTCCACATGCTCTCCCCAACACACCGCACACATGAAATTAGCATTATCTCACAGTCTGCCTCTAATACCATTACAGCTCTTATGCACCCACTTACCACAAACACTCCACAAGATGGAATTACTTCCCATGCCCTTGTAGCAAATTCCACATGGCCACTCTCCCTCTTCTTTGACAGCACTGCCACCAGCCCTAGATACCATCACTTTTGTCTTATCTGCATTTACTCTTAAGTCCTTGCACCCCATACCTTCTCTCCATTTCCTAGATCCATAAAAGTCAAACAACAATCACTGCCAAGAATACCGGTACTCAATGCCAAAGACTGATATGATGAATAAAACCAGGTGGTACTATCTGGTTATACAAACATCCCTCAGTTCCCTCCCTATCCCCTAAAGAGAGAAGGTGTTCCGCAGGAAAAAGGCAACTTCAGTCTGCAGCCTACTGGGTTCACATCCAGATGAGTCAGGGCCACAATAAAAGCAACAATGCAATACTCACAAGTCAGTGGTGGTGGTGTGTGGAGGTACCAAGTGCTTGTTGTAATTGTTGATTTTGTGCTGTAGGGTGTTGTTGGAGGTGTGGGTACCAACACTGATGGCTGGCACTGTACCACTTCCTGCCCATTGCTTCTTGCTGTCCTGTGATATATAACAACACTCATCACTTAAACGATCATCAACCTATTCTTTTTCCCACCTAAGGATAGGGTGAGAGAAGGTCTGGAAAACAAGGGATGATGAGCACAAATGAGGGAGAACCATCAATAACATGTTCCATGAAATGAGTCACAAACTCTTTTAAATATTACTCAAGCCCACGGAATCCTTGCTCCACCTTACTTGCACAACCTTCTGCACTATTTGGGGGAGGTAGTTTTTATAGATAACAGCAAGAAATTTAACTCAGCAGAAATGGAGTTGAACTGGAGGAAAGGAGATAAAATGGAACTTTATGAAGAAAAATGATGAAACCCATTTTGTTACTTATGTGGCTGAATTTTAAGGATGACAATCGTACGATAGTGGTTGATGATGACGATGACAATAATGATTAGGATGATGATAAATGTTGAATGCTGAAACCCATGCTATCACCTGTTGCAGATGAGTTTCAAAGATTGACATGATGATGATGATGATGATAATTAGCAAATAATATCTAAATCCATGATATTACCTGTGCAGTTGAGTTCTGTATGCTAACATCTGTAGGAGTGGTGATGGTGGTGGTGGTGTTGGTGGTGACAACAATGATGATGATAATGAAAGAGTGCTGGAACACACTTTATTACCTGTGAAGCTGAGTTCTGAAGGCTGACATTTGTAGTGGTGCTGATGGTGGTGGAGTGAGGGCAGCTGATGGGCTCCTCGGTATCCAGGGAACAGCTGGGCCACAGTGGAACATTCTTTTTGTCCTTATCTTTATCCTGACTTTTAATACCTTGATCGCCTTTCCCACGCTCTCTTTTCCACTTTGGGAGACGCAGTGGAGGGCAAGGTCCCCCCACAATCTCATTTCCCTCACCATCCTGGCAGTTATTTGAGGGTTCTGTAGGTGAGCTGGTGTGTGGGAGGGTGGGCAAGGGAGTAACTCGGACATGGCGGCGGCGGGGGAGGTGAGGACTGGAACGCGGTCGGGAGTTTGGTGTGGCTAAGTGGCTTGTGGACTCAACCTGGGCCAACGGAGCCACACGCCCACACCCCAAAACTCCTCCTGGTAATAGAAATACTTGTTAAATATTATTTCTGTCTGATGCTTTGTCTGCTATAATCATTTTAATAGTTAACTTTGTGTAGTACAGCAATCCTTCAATTATCAGGTGTAACAGAGCCATCAGCATGTCTGGATATGGATGATGTCCGGATACGGAACAATACCATTCAAACCCTACCTGTATGTACAGTACCCCTCCTATTTTGGCGGTGTTCTTCAGCCTTTCAGTTATTCAGACATCAAAACACACATGGTAATATCTGATACAATGCTGGCCACTAACAAAACAATGCATAACAAACATAAATCCACACACAAAAAAAAATCAATGAAGATGAAGGTTGCAAAAAGAATTTTAACAGCTACAGTATTGTACTGTACTTACCACCCAGTGAACGATGGACAGGCATTGTAAACCACTAGACCGCAGAGTAGCTGAGGTACAGTAATCCCGTGTGGTCTATTGGCTAACACAATCACTTAACAAATGTAGGAAAACCCCTCCTCCTCCACCCCCAATGGAGGTGGGCAATGAGTGGACATGTGCAGTACCCACCACTGAACACAGCATTGCCATGTCTCAATCAGCCGGCCCCACGACTCTGACTGTTCGGTTAGGACGTGGATGGCCATTTCTGCTCAGCTGGTGGGTTAGGGTCTGTTACCCACAGGTGGCCTGAGAGGCCAGCCGGCCACCCAACCAATCTTTTAATTTTGTAGACCACCCAACTGGCCATGTCGGAAACACTATGTTCGGATTCATAAATCACGGCTAAGTGGCCGTCAGACTGCTGCCAATCTTAAATCACTGTTAAGTCACGAAAATCGCAGACCTAGGCACCCAAGTGGGCCTTTTCTGAGGAGAACTGTAAACCGCGGCATTCAAACTGAAAATCGAGACACAACAACCAATCACCACGCGTCCCTGGTGGCAAGTGTGCATACTAATGCCGCCACGTTGTTGTTGATCTTGTCCCGCCAGTCTGTACACTACCGACCATCGCCGTGGAGTACGAGAGTTACCTGCCTTTTTTGTGCAACTTCCCCCTGCCTCCTACCTGCCATGGCCCCTCCCGACCCCCCAGTGAACAGCTCTAAGCAGTATGGCATCAAGAAGCCGCCACTGTTGTCGTACAGTCAACGTTTGGAGCTCATTCGTCGTGTTGAGAAGGGAGAGAAGTTTTCAAAGCTGGCGAAAGAGTTTTGAAAGAACGAGTGCTGAGAGGTTCTAATTTCTTCCCAACATCACCCCACTCCATTCACTTAAGCAATTTCGTCATAGGATTACGGTGAGATCCCTTAACATTGCTTATTTCTGTTTAATACATGCACTGAATATTCCTAAATTTGTATGTCTGTGTTTGATGGTGCCTAGATAGGCATAGGCAGTGTGCTGTGGGAGTGGGTTGGCCAAAGTCCAGACCCAAATTAATTTCTCACATAAGAGTTATTATTCACAAATCATGGCAGTGGTCCAGACTCAAATTGCCGCGATTTATGAGGATTGAGTGTATGTATATATATATATATATATATATATATATATATGTGTGTGTATGTATGCATATATACTGACTTACCAGCTGTCCTGGGGCGCTTGTTAACTGCATCTGGGATGACAAATACAGGTGTGCGTACTGGTGTTGATGTGACACTGGCTACAGGGGGCAGGATGGATGTTGTGTCACCACATGGCAGTACACCCAACACCTGACACTCACGCTCACCTGAATCACCCACCAGTCTTGTAACTTCTAGACGTACCGGGTATGACATTGCTCACTGTAATAGTAACCATAAATGTTTGATGACAGTTTTTATATGGCATTCATTCTACTGCAAATACATTTACACTGTAACAAGGCTTATAAAAGAATCTTTTGAGCACAAAATTATACCCCACGTTGTGCACTTAGCACTGAAACTGGCACATCAACTTCATATATAATGGAGTCTACTAAAAAAAAAAAAAAAAAAAAAAATGCATTGCTTAGAGGCAAAGTGGGGATCCTCTTTTTGGCCCAGTGATAACATGTGTACCTTTGGAGCACGAGGGCCTGAGATCAAATCTCGGTTAGACCAGTGATTAATTTGTTAAGTCTCGTTTCAGTTATTACACATAGACAAGATATATACAAAATAAATTACAGAATCATATGTCAAATATATTTTGAAAGATCAAAGCAATAAGCTAGTAAAGGCAATATTTTCGGACCAATATGAAAACTAACGCACAAGCTGAGTTAAATTAATAAATTGCTATCTACATAAAGTAAATATAAATTTGGAAGGATTAGCAAAAGAAAAGAAACTGAAAGTAAAGGTGAATATTGTACTACTGACAAACAAATTTGGAAAGCAGAAATACAGTACTGTACTTGGCAAGACCACACTGGAATAGTATAGGCAGAGGAAGTATGAAATTAAAGATACACTTACGAAAATGGCTGGGATTCATCAGTAGGCTACTGTTCAGAGCATGAACAAACTCACTGGAGAAAAAAATACAATAATGAAGAAAAAGTGTGTCCGATATGCTGATCTGAAAATGAAACATTAGAACACTTTCCACTGGATTGTGAAGGGTTAAGTGATGTGAGATTCAAGAATAACCTACTGCAACAGCCTTTTCCAGAGAACAGAACAGCTATAATCAAAACTCTACTTCTGTTTGAAGAAAATAATGAAAAGCAAGTAACTGAAAACTGAAAGACAATATATGAACTGTGGGAACTACGAGAAAAGAAAGTAAGTGATCAGCGCACGGCATAACAAGAAAGGCTGAAAAAGATAAAGAGCGAGGCACCAAAACAATGGCTACGCCCCATCTACTGCTACTACCAATTTCCAATGTTATCCTTGGTCATCAATGGAATCCATCTTAACTGATTTCAAATCTGAAAACATGAGACCCACTTCCAGCTCTCTGACTGGCTGAATCAGGACCATAACGCACCAGTGGAAACAAAAACTTTCTACCTATGACCATAATGCCAAGGCCACACAATGCACCACCAAAAAACAAAAACCACACCATTAATGGGCAACTCATAACAAACATCCAGCACAGGCACACACTAGGCTAATGTGGCCCCACAATACTTTCTTTTTTTTTCCTCGCCCCAGAAGTCATTGAAGAAAGTTGACATACTGTGTAATACAGTACTGTATAAAGGTTTACTGCTATATTTTTTCTTTTATCCTACCGGCCTAAAATTACCCTCTCTCAATCTTTATTTGAGTTGTAATATTAGCTACACAGTAAAATATGATGCCAGTTACGAAGTAGTGCAATGGAAAGGACGTAAAGCCATAGTATTTGTTTTCTACCGCTGAGCTATGTGAAATAAGCGATAAAAAGAAAATCAAGTTAAAGTAAAAACAGTGCAATGTACTGTGACCAGAGGAAATTTTCCAGACCCTGAAACAATGTACAGCGCAACCTAATACTCACATTTAACTCACTCTTCTACAACCATTATCTATATTCAATATCCAATCAATAGCATCAATCGTTTGCCTCTTTAAATTGTCTGCCACTACAAAACAAAATGACTAAGTATATCCACGATCACTACCAATTCAATCTGCAATATTAAAATGTAATTAATAACAACTACCTGTGGTCAACTGTAATATAATTCGTGTCGCGGAGTGAGCAAGTAAGTAATAAGAGCGAGCAAGAGAGGAACATCATTGCAGCCTCAGGCGACGCTCCGTCGCCATCATGTCTGCCTTGATATTTCCTCGTCTCTACACCTAAGGCAACCCCTCTCCTTACCTGACAAGCAAAAAAGAAAAAAAAAAATCTGCTTTTCCCTCAACCACTATTGCTCAGCAAGAGTCACTCCTCCCTCCTGTCAACGTTGTCTCCTCCCCCCGCCTCTCTCTCTCTCTCTCCCTCCCCCCCCCATCACTTCAGCCCTGTCGAGATGCCAGAGATTTACAAAAATCGCTAAACCGGTTAGCAATAATCGTCAGTATGCCGTTCAGTACAAATCAATGGCAAGGAAATAGCAAAAAATATATAGAGTTGTCTTTAAACTTTTCAAAAATATCTATTATTATGTCAGGTATGCAACTAAACGTTAAATATTACTGCTAAATGAAGCACCACTAGTAAAGTACTTAACTGGCAACATGTAATAAGAAGACCCACCTGTAGGCAACACTTCCAGGGGTGTAGTCTCGTTCTAACACCTGTTCCTAAGCGAATTATTCTGCTACAACTTAATATTCGCTCTTATATTGCTGATCGCAAACTGCTTCAATATCAGTAAAACATAATGCAATACAAGGGGTAATATATTAATGTAATATCCAAAATATGTCGACGAGGGAATAAAGTGTTTGGATATCTTACCACGTCAACGGGAATATAAACCCCAATCATTACCAACGCCGCTAACAAGAAGTTGTCTTTGTTTTACGACATTTAAGAGACATATAGTAAAACAATGCTCTTAACCAGGTAAATCTGTACATTGTTAACAACACTGTCAAAATATATATATATTTTGACTTTACTACTATATCTTAGGCCGTTATAATGAGGATCCTGAACACGCCATCACCATGGAGACCGTGGCAGATGCAGGTTGCTTTATTATGCTTGCGTGAGGGTGATAAAATTACTCGATATATTGACGAGGCATTCTCAGATAATGGGGAAAGAATGATACAATAGTCCTTGGCAGGGAAGCAAGCTATGGAAAACGTAGAAGCCTGTACAATTACTTTCAGTATTCGCTCATAATACATCACGCTCTCGCACATGTAGCAGGGTGCTGAAGAAAGACGTCTTCACGTGGTGGCACAAATAATATCGGACGGTGGAGTAGCCCGGTTATTTGAACGTTCCTCAATTCCCTCCTACCCTATGAGAAGAGGATGATGAGCTACAGAAGGGCTATTTCAACCTACAGGCCACCTGATTCACATTCTGACGAGCCTGGAGATGCAACTGCTGCACTAACTTGCTCCCACCGTCTATAACCTCTTTTCTGCCCAGTTGATGGCCAAGGGTTGTCATACTGGAGGATCAATTTGATCAGTAACCAGGAAGACTCAGTCTTACCTACAAAGCTCATCAAATTTCAAGCACCCATAAATTTTTATTCAAGCTGTGCAGGTGGCACAGATTTATTGAATTAAAATAAACTGCTTTACCATATGATGCAACCCATTAATGGTCTTAAAGATATGCTTACATCAATAGGTACATAAAGTTATGTCTTGCCAAAGTTCAATAAAGGTATAGGTAAAAGTGGGGGCATATGCCATGGGGCCCTTAGCTGCAGTGTTCATCTTTGTAACTTAGGCCTCTGAGCCTGTAGCAAGTTTTTCTCTCAGTATCCTCAGACACAAGGGCACTGTATCATCCAGGTTGCCACAGTTACCTCCCCTAGGTATTTATTTTACCAACCAACCCATTAAGGGTGGATGGACATCGAGTGTAGTGATGCCAGCTGCCTGCACCAGAATTCAAACCCTGGTGGTAATGGGCTGCCAGTTTTATAGTCAGCAACCCTGATCACTCAGCTGCCATGGCAGTAGTTCTTTTACCCTGGTGGTAATGGGCCAGCAGTTTTATAGTCTGCAACCCTGATGACTCAGCTGCCATGGCAGTAGTTCAGAAAGATAATGTACTTCAGTTTTCTGACCTTTTGTGAGTACAGGCCCCTCAAGCTCCCTCCAGCTAATAGTCATCCAGTAGTAGCCAGAATTTATGCTTATGTGATATCAGCATTAGTGAATTCCTCCTGTTGTTCTCTCACATTCGCTTGGCCTGAATTTTCATCTTTTTGTAGCTTACTGATATTTCATGTAGCTCAGTGGCTCAATAAGACAATGCAACAGCTCTGCATTGTTAAAATACTGTTACAACATACCATTCAAGATGGGGAGGTGGCAGTTTTAGTCCAAGTTAGAGTAAATACTCCAAAGGTTAAAGTAAAACCAAGTCAAATGTACTTAAATAAACAGTATTGTATTATTTGAAGGAATGAAGGACCAAGAACTGTTGATAATGAAGCTGGCAATTTGCTGTTTGCTAAATAATATTTACACTGTACATAACAAGATACAGTTAGATAGTTGATAGCTGCCTACTTTCAACTCAAGGAGGTAATACCATCAGAGTGAATTATAGCAAGAAGCTTGATAAACAGCCAAACAGTCAATACCTGTAGCTGGAAAGCCAGCCACAGTTAAATACAGTACTGTTCAGTCAAAGACCAAGCTGAGATACTTACACTGGAACAAATCTTATTACACACCTGAGATTTCTTTCTTCCAAAGTGTCCTGAAGCTGTTTGGAAGCAATCAGCTGGTGCTGACACTTGGTTTAGGCTCCAATCCACAGAAAACATCAGCTGCACCACAGGCAACTTCAATATGGGCACTCATTAGGAAGAAACATGATATTTTTATCTACTGTATGTATGTCTATCTATCTATCTATTGCCAGACGCCTCAATCCCGTTTGGGGTGGCCACAAACAAATCGCCTCCAAGTCGCCCTGTCCCCCGCCATTTCACCACCCTGCTCCCAACTCACACCCCCCTCTCTCATATACCTCTCCACCCCATCCCTCCATCTCATCCTCGGTCTCCCCCTCCCTCTTCCACCCTCCACCTCACTCACATACACTCTCTTCGTCAGTCTTTCACCCTCCATCCTCTCCACATGGCCAAACCACCTCAGTGTGTTCCTCACAACGCTCCCTATCACATCCACATCAACACCACAACGCTCCTTTATATCCTCATTCGTCAGCCTGTCTCTCCACGTGACTCCACAAGCTCCTCTTAAATAACTCATTTCCACTGCTCTCACTCTTGACTTGTGTCCTTCCAACAACGTCCAAGCTTCACTTCCGTACGTTAGAGTTGGTATCACAATACTGTCATGTAGTAACTTTTTTACTTCCATGCTCACTTCCCTGTTTCTTATCACTGCTTTCAAGGAACCAGCAACCTTTCTTCCCTGCTGTACCCTTTCAAGCACTTCACCCTCCAAACCTCCATCCTTACTCATCACACTACCCAAATACTTAAACGTACTCACATTTTCCAATTCCTCACCATCCAACCTCGCTATACATTCACTGACTTCACCTCTCTCAAAGAGGTATGTAATATGGAAATGAGTTCAAAATGTCATCATTATACATGATTTCACCATGGTAAGGATGTGTATGATGTGGAGTGTGGCTACTGCATGGTGATGATGGTCTTCCCTCGTGCATGGCCAGCAATCACGTGGCTATATGCCTCAGGAGCATCACTAAAGGGAAATATCTTGTCCACGACACCACGGATCTGGGGGAATAAAAAAAAAAGTGAGAAATTAACACAGGACAATCTATCATGAAAATAACAATTGTATCATGGCACATCAGCTAAGCACATTCTCTTGTACCCTTTGATTAACAGAGCTGCAAGGGTTGTTGCTGCTGTTGTTGCTTAACCCTGCCTACTTGGTGGAGCTGGCCCATTAACCACAAGTCAGCAACTGCTTTGGTAGGGCTATCCTACCAGTACAGTGCGGTACGGTACATGCATCATACAAGGAACCGGCACCTTGTAGCAGACATTGCCTCACTTGGGTCAAACTAAGGCAAGGCGCAGGAAATATGAGGAAGTCTGGCTCCTGGTGGGTGTTGCAGCTGCCTGCCTAGGGTGCATATCAACACAAGTGGGCTCCTCACCCTCTACGATGGGGGGGGGGGGAAGCCAAGTTCAACCACCAGTAAGGTTTGGAACATGACATGGATTACAACGAATTCATTTAATTTAAATCATGCCATGCTTCCTTGTACAGAATCCCCACACTGACGTACTGTACTTCATAAACATTTGTGCTACAGTATCTCCAGACAATTTTATACAACCTCAGAAGGACCTGTTGTAGAGAAGGGGTTAAATAAGCTATGTGCAACCGTTTCAGTTTGAAAGGTCTCCCCCAAGCTGAATAAAATCATCTGGAGGTAATCAAAATAAATTAGAAAAGGCATCTCCACAAGTTTTAAGACTTACCCTGTGTTTTGCCATTAGGTCTGTGATGTGTTTGAGGGCACTCGGGTTAGGCATAAAGAAGGCCCACTTGTATAATCGACCTTGAGATACAGATCTGGCATTACCCTGAACCACGTCTCTCACACTCTGCAGAAACAGGGAAATAAATGATCATCTTAATCTCTTTTGTCCACCCATGAATGGGGTGATGTAGGATCCAGAGAGCAAGAAAAAATCTGACTGAGGGAAAACTATGGTAAGTATGAGCAATGAAATGGGCTACATACTCACTCACCCACACACTCACTATTTGAACAGTTCCAGGTGTCGTAGCACTCACTCGGTCTACAATATTTATAGCCTGATAGCCTAATTCCAAGGGTGACCACAAACAAACCATCTCCATGTTACCCTGTCCTTCACCATCAGGCTGTCCTCCCCTCATCTCACACCACCCTCATTCATACACTGTACCTTTCCACCCAAACCCTCAAACTCATCCTTCATCTTCTCTCCCTCCACCTTCCTCACATACACTCTCCCATTCAATCTTGGATTTTCCATCCTCACCACATGGTCAAACCATCGCAGGGTACTTCTTACACTTGCCAGCACATCCACGTGATCACATCAATACCAAAATGCTTCTGAACTTCCTCATTTGTCTGTCAGTCTCTCCAAGTAACTCGTCATGCTACACTGATAACTCATTTCCACTCCTCTCACTTTGGACTTCGGTCCTTCAAACAGAGTTCAAGCTTCATTTTCAACACAACTGAAAAGGATCACATGACTGTCATGCAAGTTTTTTTTTACTTCTGTGCTCACTTCCCTATTCCTCATCACCACCCTCAATGAAAATGTGGCCCTCCTTCCCTGTAGTACCCTTTCTTCACATATCAGCATCTAAACTTCCATCCTTGCTCCTCACACTACCTAGATATTACAAGACATTCACTAAATGCATTTACATATGATGGGAGTAGAGTACAGGCAAACCCCAAGCTACGATACCCCTATATGTGACACCTTGGCATACCGATGGGGATAGAAATACCACTCTACCTCACCAAATGATGGCCAAACCTTGGTATAACGATGTTTTTTTTTTTAAACCAATTTTTGATGATGTTTTAGACTTCAATTTTGGGTTTATGTTGATTTATAAACTGTTTTTAGATTTAGATTATTATGTTCTAGTCATAGGTGGGGTGAACATTGTCATTTTGGGGTACAGTTTACTAAGTCTGATTTTTCCAGACTTATTTTTGATAATTTTCATATTTTATTTTTGGGTTTAGGTGTTATAAACTCCTTTTAGGCCTAGATTAGCTTGTCTTAAAGCTATCTGGGGGTTTAGGTGAGGTAGAAACTTGTTTTTGGACTCATTTGGGTGGGGTTTGGACTTGGTTTGGGGGAAACCCAAGGCTCGAAAACACATCCCTAATATTTACATGTTAAATCTACCCCAAGGTACAGTACCCACCTAGCGATGGGCTTTTACTTAACCAACTGCATCATTAAACCAAGGTATGCCTGTACAGGAATGTGTCAGCAGAGTTCCTTCACTCCTACTCCTGTCAGTTTTACACTAAAAAATCACAACTTTCCTTTGTCCTTCCATTCAATTATCAATGCATACCTTAACTAAGCCACCAACTATCCCAGAATTGTCAATGTTGGTGAGAAGTGGGGGTGACAGAGTAACATAAGATGCCCCCATCCAGCTCTTTAGAGCCTCAAGGTACTCCAAATCATCACTACCGGAACAGTTGACAACCAAATCATATCTAAGAAGGAACAAATTATATCAGTTAATGGCATGGGATGAGAGAAATTTAAATTCATATCTGTTACTAGACTGATATGAAAGGTACAGTGTATCTATTCAATCTGCATCAATGAAAAAGAACTAAGTGAATATATCCGTCAGTATGATATTAACAGTCTTAATCTACAGCAACTATAAGCACCTGTCTGGTTCCTGGATCATAATCATCTACTGGTATGACCATAAAAATCACTATACAGTAAAAAAACACACACACAAAAACAAAACATCCTCGATCAGCTATAGGTATTTGTTTAATTCCTGTGTTACAATAATCTAACACAACAAAAACAAAAAATACAGCAAAAACTCAACAAACATAATAAAGTCAGGCCTTGCTATTCGAGGAGGTTATGCCAACTGACAACCAATCGCACTGCAGTGTATTTTATAGTGAGGCAATTATGTCATGGGTTCAATGGAAATATTTTTTTGATCAAAGGCCACCCACCTAAAAAAGGAAAAAGTATAAAAACTGTATGCCAGGTGCTACCTCAGAGGTAGAAAATAACCAACCTGCAGCAGAGGGTATGCAAGAGATAACAACCAGGGGAGCAAAGATCAGCCAATGAGGAATTTGGGGAGCTACTGTGTTCTTGTATGTTCATTAAGCATCATGGGAATTTGCAGAAGTGTGTCAATGTACTACGAGGTCTATTCAAAACGTATCTGACTTTAGGCTCTAAAGAAATAAAGAGCCCTCAAAGTAGGCCCCGCCTGACTTGACACACATAGACCAGTATTTTTTCCACTGCCTGAAACATTTTTCATAGTTTGTTTTCGGTATCTCCTACAGGTACTTCGTCGCATTCATGATCTCTTCTCTTATCTCAAACTGGGAACCCTTCAGCGGAATTTTGAGCTTGGGGAATACAGTAATCAAAAGTCGCATGGAGCCATGTCTGGTGAGTAGGGAGCCTGCCGGAAGTAAGGGATGTTGTGCTTCGCCAAAAATTCCTGAATTAATTGAGAAGAATGGGCAGGGGTGTTGTCATGGCACAGCTTCCAACTTGATGCTTTCCAAAGGTCTGGTCTCTTCTGCCAAAGTGTGTCACGAAGATGACAGATAACGTCATGTAATAATGTTTGTCGACAGTCTGACCTTCTTGTAAGTATTTGTGATGCATAACACCATGGTAGTCGAAAAAAAGAAGTTGTCAACATGCATTCCACCTTGCTGCGGACCTGTTGTGCTTTTTTTGGCCGAGGTGACCCTGCACACTTCCACTGGGACGACTGTACATCGGTTTCTGGGTTGTACACGAAAGCCCATGTCTCATCTCCAGAGATAAGAGTCTTCAGAAAGTCTGGATTGTGATTTGCACGCTCCAACATGTCTTAAGTAACATTCATCCATGAGAAGAGATCATGACACATGCGATGACGCACCTGCAGGAGATATCGAACACCATCTCTGAAAATTGTTTCAGGCAGTGGAAAGAAAGCTAGGCTAGGTGTGTCAAGTCAGAAGGGGCCTACTTTGAGGAGGATTAGTGCCCTAGCTTAACAGGTTAGCTGTTTTTTTTTTTTTTTAAAGCCTAAGGTCGGATGCTTCCATAACAGGCCTTATATACTGTAGCTGTGCAGAGACCATCCTCCATTCCCTTAGGTGGCAGACATTTATTGTAGGTACCTGGTCTTTGTAAATTATTTAGGCAGTACTGTTAAAAAGTAAAGTGAAACTGCATACCCTCATCACAAACTAAAGTGTTATTACCTTACCCCATCCTTGAATATACAGCAGTATTCTACATAACAGCTATTAATGGAAGTATGATAACTAGGTTACAGAGTGACTGAAAAAAGTATAAAAGAAGAATTGGCTTTCACAAGGAAACAAAGTGAAAATTATACACACATGTGGATTAAAAAAAAGAAAAAGGCTCCGACCATCGCTATAGCAATTCTCTAGATCACTCAGTGAGGTTACGCAGAACTTCTCATACAACATTCTAATCCTTCATCACATAGCAAGGCCTGACAGTATAGCATGTGATAAAAAACAAACAAACCAATCTTACCCTCCATCCCTTACAAGCATCTGTTTGGTTCCCGGGTCGCGATAGTCTAATGGTTCTGCCCCAAGACCTGCCACCAAATTTTCGGCATCACCACTGCACACCCCTGTCACCTGTGTACAAAAGCAGATAATCCATTCAGTTTAGCGATATACCTGTTTTATGTAAGGCAGTTAACCCATTAAATATGATAATGTTAACTGTTCCAGTATTATGTTTTTGCTACTTCCACATGATTTTACTCACACTCATGTTTATAATGGATTTGTTTTCACACTGGAGGAATAGTGATGTACAACATGGATATAATGATATCATAACTGTTGGCGATCTACAATAATAAAAAATGAGCATTAATAACTCATCATCACTAACCTGAGCTCCCCAGGCTGACAAAAGCTGGCATAGGAAGGATCCTACCCCACCAGCTGCCCCCAACACCAACACCCTCTTTCCCAATGCTGCGTTAGGCCTCATCATCCCCGATATGACCACTGCACTCCATCCAGTAAGTCCTGCATAAGGTATTGATGCTGCTTCTTCATTTGTCACACCTTTGGGTACAAGGCACACCTGGGGAAGATGGTGGTTGTTGTTGTGTCCCCAGGTGCATCTTGACATGAATCTAATGTCAGAACATGATCAATATTTTGCCAACACTTCCCTGTTAGCTATGGCAATAGAAGATGCTACATGAAATATTTTTATACAAAGACAATATGAAACACAGGTGCTCTCACTCACTCACACATTCATACACATACACACACACACACACTCTCACAAACACACACACACACACACACACACACAAAAGCACAAGAAGAAAGGATGGCATCTGTGAATATCATTGATGAAGGAAAAAATATGGAAATGAGGACACATGTTGGCAAGGGATTATCAGCAATCTTGTACTGACAGATGTTTAATGTATCCACTATTATGAATGATACACAAATACTGAAGAGATATCTAGTTAGCAATTACACTGCCAATGTTATCAACAGTGATGGTGTTATATGCACTGATTATAAACAAATGCAAAAGAACTGAATTTTCTCTGCACAAACCACAAATACACTCATTAAATGCAGACCAGTTTTAGCATTTTGCCCTATGATTCCAGACTATTTAGACACCTTAACATTATACTCAACACTGTGGTCATACTAACATTTGATGCTGGTGTGACGACATATTCTGCATGGCTGCCCTGGCGCTGAGGACTGACCACACCCATCACATGCTGACCCACTTTCACTCCACTTGCACAATGTCCTACACTCACTACTTCTCCCATAAAGTCACGCCCTCCTGCAACAGTTTAACTTCATTTTAGCTACTGCCAGATATGGGTAATTTTAACCAAGATAGCATAAACCACTCCCATGGAGAGGATAACATGAAGGCAATTAGCTTGAGCTTGATGATACAGTAAACTCTCAATTATCCAGTGCAATTCAGCCAAGCCCTACACTGGTTAAAGCAAAACACTGGATATTGCATAGTGCCCCCCATCGGCTCAATATTCGGCATCGAGCCAGATACTGCATTACTATCCGTCTCGAACCTCTTTCCTAAAATCTTTCCCATATGTAAAAGATAAAAATTAAGCATAAAATACAATATAATAATGATACTGTACAGTAATATGGTGATGGTTGGCTACCGTTTATGAGCCAATTGATACACTTCAATGCCAGATATTGCATAGATCACAGAACCGCCAGTTACGTCCCATTCTTTGCCAGACACTGCATAATTTCACCAGATATTGTTTTAACAGAGCCATGCCAGCAGCGTCAGATATTGTACAGGGCTGGATATTGCAATGATGGATAACAGAGTTTCCTGTACACTGTTTGGTATTGGTATACAGTACAGTACTGGTAAACAGTAAGGAAATGTCATATTGGTTCACAATCCTTTTTTTATACAGCACCCAAATTAATTAATAAGTCATTGTCATTTTTTTTTTTTAAACATGGAAGAAAGAACCAGAGGCTAGATACCTGCACAACTGTTCCCTCAAAAAAAAGAAAAAGAGAGAGAGAGAGAGAGAGAGAGAGAGAGAAATTCGGTAGTGAGAAGGAGGACGGGAGGTGTGTGAGGAGGAAACTAATAAGGTAACTTGTTGGGAAGGGAGGTGGTGGCTCAATCAGCAGAAAGGTGGCCTGCGGTTCTACCGGACCCAAGTTCAAATCCCCACTGGGGCAGGGAACAGTTTAAGGATTTGAATTTCATGTAAAGCAGACTTTACCAAGCTACCAGAAGACCTGCTGACATGTCGTAAAAATACCCCTACTAATACCAATACACCAGTCCTGTAAGAGACAGCCCTAGCATGTATTCAATATGGACGGTGGGTGTTAGCGCCAAGTGATGACATGTAGAGGTGTATGATATGCAGGAGGACTACTGGGCCTTGGGAGTGGGCTGTAAAGCCTATGCCCAGAGTCGAGCACATGAGGGGGGGGGGGGAATCATGGTGCCTACTGTAGACACATTGCCTGGACTGAGAGTCATACGCAAGTGGAAATGCAGACAGAGGTAGACAGTTTCAGAATAGACCTGCTGCATACGTTAAGGACTGGGAGTATCGCCTAACTCTAGCATTAGAGAGCTGGACAGAAAAGGGGAGCAAGTTTGCTGCAAGACAGATGCTATGTGCCAGTGCCTGCCATAATGAAGGAGGGATGCAAGCAGATAATTCAGAAGAGCAGTGACCATTGAAGTACAGTACTCCCATACCCTGTCATCCAGCACATCGATAACTGGCGCTCTGCTAGACCGAACACAAGAAACAAGGGAACATTCCTACAATCTGAACAATTTGAATGTCTGTCGCCTCTCTAGTCTGACATCCCACCCCTCCAGTTCAACACCTCACCTCCCCCTAGGTTTGAAGTGAGGCTTTCCCGGTCCTCCTTTCCTCCCTCTATCGCCTCTCTTCCCCCCCCCCCATTGCTCCTCCAACCCCCACCACACTCAGCACTGTCAGGCATGTCTCCCTCCCTGTCCCCCTGCCTTCCCTCACCCCTAATTGTCTCCCTCTCCATCCCCCACCCCAGCTTATCTCCCATGTGTGTGTGTGTGTGTGTGTGTGTGTGTGTGTGTGTGTGTGTGTGTGTGTGTGTGTGTGTGTGATGAGTGAGTGAGTGAGTGATTGTGACAGCAGTAAGTGAGTGAGTGAGACTACGGGGGAGGGTTAGTGCGGCTGTTTGGCTTTCTTGCCTCCTTCCTTGTGCTCCCACCCTCCCCCACCCCCACTTGTCTCCTTCCCCCACCCCTGCTTGTCTTCCCATCCCCCTGCCCTTCCCCACCCCTGCTTGGTGCACTGCCAGCAGCCTGCCTGGCTGTTTAGATGCCCTGATACCCTCCTGCATGTGATGTTTGATATGCCATTGTACACAACACTGCCAGATGTCGGGGTATGGGTGTAGTAATAAAAAACAGAAAGATGCAACAGTGCTACCAATCAAGGAACATCAAGACTTTTTTTTCACTTATGATCTTGATGCTAATGTGATGGTGGACTATAAGGTTACAAGAATAAAATCAGAAATTTGTTTTTGCATTGAAGCAGTTACATACCTGTGACAGGGAACTCTATGAAGTTGGGGTCTACAATGCCTTGTTCCAGCTGCCCAGCCAACCGAAGCATGTTTAGCACCTGGCTCCCATACCCACCTGTTCAGTTACAAGAAAATGAATTACCATCAATCATCAACCTTATCATCATCATCATGACCATTTTCCCACCTAAAGAAATCATAACATTCATACTGCATTGTTTCTAAAGGCTCCAACAAGCTTGCATGCATTGGTCTTGGTCACCTAATGGCGGCTCTCCACACTGCTCCATCTCTGCCGGCCTCCATATTCAGTCCCTTATCCCTTTGGTCACACTCTGACCTCATCTCAGGTCTTTTTTTGGTTTGCCTATCGCAGCCCTACCCCCAACATTCACACTTCTCACCCTTCGCACCCAACCATCATCCTCCATCTTTTCAAAATGTCCAAACCATCTCAGTCTACCATACCCCTCCTCATCAAAATACCAATGCATTCAATTCCCACCCTTCCTCTCCACTCTTCAAGTAGGAAGAAAGTATGAAAGTGTGAAGACTATTACCAATAATATCATCAATTGGCAGAAGGGGTTAGTTGGTTCCTGGATTAACTCACTGATGAGAGAAGCATCGATAGGATTGACGGAGGCAGCGTGGACTCTGACAAGGATATCATTAGGGCGAAGAACCGGGGGTATCCTCACCGTTGCCAGACTCAGGCCTCCCACCCCATCATATCCTGCACACTGCCAGGCTTGCATACGAAGGCCTCTCTCCCTCTCCCTTGCAGGTTCCTACATAAAAATAGGGGAAAATTATTTACCATCATTATCATCATCATTAAAAGTCATATCTCCCTGTACTTTACTAGTTCCTGCACACCAGTAAGGGACAATTCATCACTATCATCTTCATCACCATCCCAATCCATTTTCCTACCCATGAAAGGGGTTAGAAGGATACAGAGAAGCTTGATATGGTTAGATTAGTAGGGACAAAGCAACTGGGGACAGATTGACATGAAGGCCTTAATGCACCTCTGTTTGAGCGGCGGCCATGTGACGGGATGTGGAGAGGCTGCGATGATTAAATGGTGACTTGTGTCTGTAGCTTGGGGTAAGTGACAACTGTGTACCTGGGCCAGGTCTTCTTGCAAGCCTCAGCGCATTGACACCTGACATGTTCATACTTCACAATTAACCTCTGATCTGAAAGCAAAATAATTCATAATTAGTAAAGCATGCAGAATGAACCATTACGGTAATGCCCATGGTCATTTTAAAAAGATGGAATTAGGCATTTTCTAAAGTTAATAAAGAGATGATCTCCAGCAAATGGTCCTGTGAGCTTTGCAACAATAAGCCGATCAGCAGAGGGGATGTGAAGTAACCTTCCATCAAAGTCCCACACGCAGAAAGCCTGGGCACTGCTGGGTTAACCCATTCAATGCAAGTACCATAAGGTATGTCTGAATGAAGTGTGTGATATGTACTGCAATTTATTACTGCATCTTTTGCATTATGGAAGATCTGAAGAGAGACACCTCAACCCGCCACGTGCCAGCTATTTTCAGCCCTATGGGTCCTGCTGGCCATTTTTCGACCTTTTTTTTTTATTGGCTAAAATACTAGATTTTGATGTGAAAACAACGAATTTCACCATTAAAATACTCACCGAAGCTTGGAAATGGGTCTTATCGAGTCCAGCATACTTGTATACAGGTATATCTGCTCTCTCACGCTCACCACGTAGGTGAAAGCCGTTTTCTATGTAAGGTAAACTCAGATATTTATACTGGGAAGGTATAGCAATGTTCAGTACACTTTTCTGATTACTTATTACTTCAACATCTATCACAATTTGCATATCTTTCTCACTGTGAATGCATTATATTACATCTACTTGAAGACAGGTACAACCTAACTTCATTACATACAGTCCTGGCACTTACAAGAAGGTATTTACAACTTGACTTCACTATATAGTCCTTACACTTACAAGAAAATATTTACAACTTACATTTACAGGAAAATATTTATAAAATGCCTTCACTATGTACAGCACTGGGTGAAGCACACAGGCAAAGTGAGACAGAGCAAGCGTGAGGGAAGGAGCGAGTGAGTGTATGGTCTTGACAGCCTGGGGGATGGTAGAGGAACAGTTACCATACATGCCTGCCAAATTTACCCACGAATCTTGAAAAATGCAGTCACGGTGAATTTTTTTTATTCTAAACCGTTTTAAAATGGCACTGGCACTGGCCGTGGAATTATGTCAGACCGTTTTAAAACAGCACTGGCACACGGCAGGTTAACATAGTGACATCAATATTATTGGGAAGGTCTGTTGACTGGTTGTAAAAACATCACTTCAGCATGCAGTCCACTGGGTTCACATTCAGATGAACCAAGGGCTACAACCAGTGCTACTACTGCACTCTATGCATTATGGGTTAAAATTAAAGTCTGGTATTAGCTACAACAACATAAAAAAAAGGTATTTTCCACACGATTGCCTAGAATATACACAATCCCACCAACAAAGGGGAACTGTTGTAAAACTACATCATTTCTCAGAAATAACTCTCCATTGAACCAGTACTGACCATATTATCATCAGTTCAAAAGGAAACTACCATGTTTAACCTTAACATTAAATTTTTCAATCAATCAAGTGCAGCCTATTACGTCAAATAGGCCTTTCGTCTACCTATCGTAACACGTTAGGCCTAATTCACACGACCCGTTTTGGTTCCAACAGGCAGTCCGCTGGCTTGACGGCGTCAGAATGTTGTATATTCACATGACTCGTTCCTGGTCCATCCAGCATCGTGTGTGTGCTCATTGTTGCGTGAGGATCATGGCCAGTCAGTCTCTAAGGAATTTGGCGGCAATTGCTCTACTAATGAAGAAGAGGAGGAAGAAAAAGTTTGTGGAAAAAGGAAAAGGTTGTGGGTACACCAGTCACTGAAAATGAGAACGTTTGAGGGAGAATTCTGGATCCTGTATAAAGAACTGGCAGATGATAAGGTAAAATTTTTCAGTAGTCCTGCTGGAGCACTACCTTGGAAGTGATACAGCATATCCTGTATTAAAGCAAGAAAAAACAGTGAATTTTACCTGCAAAGATTATGAGTTATAATTTTTTGTATAATAAACTAATGACACCTGGTTTGTTTACTTCCTCACCAGTCACTTTCCATATCATATCTTTATGTAGATTATCACTGTACTTCTTGTTAATCATATCCAATAATTCTTAATAAGAACACACAAGTTAGATCAACCTTTCGTCCGTGATGCCAAACAATTAACTGTATGTGTTATCTAAATGGACATAGGCGGTAACAGCGAGTCGTGGAATGGATGGGTAAGCTACGTATCCTTGTTCACATGAGCCATCACCAACCCGTCAAGCCGGCGTCAAGTCGCCAGCTATCTGACCAGGATTTCTCAAGAAGATATCCGTGACGTGTCGGTCGGCTGACGGACTGCTGCCGCCGTCAGCTTGGCGGGTCATGTGAACAGTTACATTAGAATGCATGTAAGAAATCTTGACGGCGTCTAGCCGCCAGACTGCCTGTTGGAACCAAAACGGGTCGTGTGAATCGGGCCTTAGCCAACATACCAGATGATGAATGTAATGGGTTAAGGGGCAGCCAAGTTGAGTCAACGGGCAGCCAGCTGGTACGTTTCGAGTAAAATTATTAACAAAATGCTCTTGGTGTTGACTTTAAGGCTGTCACTGGCTGGAAGCACGGAGTAGTTCTCCCAGTTGATAAAATGAAAGGCTCCAAAGCGGCAAGGGCCACTGGCCCACTAAATGTAAACATTTGGCAGTAACTTCGTCTGCTAATTTTTTCGGATTTTTTGGTACATTTATAAGATTTCTCAACCCATACATTACCTGATAAGCGTGTGATTCACCTAGTATGTTATTATAAACTAAATCGTGTTCCAATTCCTCAGTAAGGTAATTTTCCCTGAGTGACAGAATATAGAAGCACTATGAATAGGAATGTAAATACTGTACTCCGGAGACAGAACATAAGAAACATTGAACATAAGAGAGGATAACTGCTGCAGTAGGCCGGTTAGCCCACGCTAGGCAGCTCCTAGAAGAGTAACTGAACTACTAGAATGAGACAAGGACAGCAAAGAAGAAGAAGAGAGAGAGAGACCCTTACAGTATCATTATACAGGAAATATTAATATTCCATATTTGCAGTACCCAAGTCCCCTCTTCAAGTTCCTCTACTCTCACCCCACATCTAATTCTCAACTCCATTTGTTTTCCCGACCCCCCTCCCAACCTCTGCATCCCACCCCACCTCACCTTTCATACCCATTTACCTCAATCTTTCAATCTCCCATACCCCCTTTCCCACCACCCTTCTTCAAGCCTCCCATTGTATTCCAACCCCCCTTGCGATGCTCTTCTACTTTGGAGGGAATGTCTTTTTCTGTGGCTGTATTCTCCCTTTCCTAGTATTTCACAGATCAAGCAATATTCTCTTGATCTTTTTCCCTGGTGGTGTTTGATCCCACCACCATTTTATCTTTGTGGTCGGCGGGGGCACCCATCATCCACTCACACTGTTTTCTTCTCTTATTTACCCCAACCTTTGTGGCACTAATACATGTCTTTCCTCTTCAGGTGGCTCTACACAGTGATGAGCCAAATGGTTTCCTGTAACTCAGGAAAACATTTACAATGCTTGGCAGCAACCATATACTGTACATAAATAATGGGATGATGTGGAGCCTACTGTCATACCCATCAACTGGGTGCAGATGCAAAGGCAGCACTCACTGAGGAACCAAACCTCTGTACTGATTCCTGTGCCTTGCTGTGGTGAGGCACTGTGCTGGGTGACCTTGCATTCAGTTGTTTGCCTGTGGTTGATAGGTCTGCATAATCAGACTGGGTAATACAACAACCATATTGTCTTCAAATTTCTTCATATTGTTGGCTGCTGATATAACAATAGTGTTACACATTAATTACAGTCTTGATGTCCCCTCCTCACAAGTGGACTGGTGAGGTATTATTGACCGAGTGTGGATGGAAGCAGAATTTAGAATGTCATTGAGCATGATATACAACGTTGAGAACGACATGGTAACAATGAAATGAAAAGGGAGGACACAAAAAGGGGCAGAAAAGTGTGTGGTGAGCCAACTGTATGAGTGGCACTGGTGATGGAGTGGGATTCCTTCTCTTAGTGGCATTGCTATGAGATTCTGACCATATCTTTGACATACTCATACATCAGTGCATTCTCTCTCACATCAAGCAGTAAAACTAGTTTAAGACAAAGCTGATACACTGATGTTTTTTTTATGAACAAGTATGTTAATGAATTCAATGCACTGATCATGGCAGAGCATATTTAACACAGACTGCAGTAAAACTCATCAACCAACCTGTTTTCTTCACCTAAGAATTGGATTAAGTAGGGTCCACAATGCAAGAAAACCTAAGAGAGAAAGAACTAACCAACAGTAAGACTAATTAATTGGACTGTTCATTCACTCGTCATTAAAGCCCCAAGAATCCTGGGTCTATTTGGTAAATATAATCATCCACATACACTTCACATTACCTATCACCTAGACTCAGTCCAACAACTATCACAGTATGAAGGCCACACCCTAGTCATACACACCTTCAAGGTTCATTTTTCATTCTTTTATCACATTGCTTGTTGCTGATAAATATAAAAAAAACACTTTTGCCTTGACTTATCTCTACTTCCATCTTTCTACAATGATAAATTGATTATGAAGTCTCCTCTCCCTCTTTACCAATCATACATTATCATACACAGGAAAATTATTACTGTACTGTACATATACATAAAAATGATCCTATGTTTCTTCCTAAGGTGTCTTCATGTTGGGGCTGGCCATGGTACAGCTGTTTTCAATGTAGTGGAAGCTATACCAAGTGTCAAAACAAGTTAATTACTTCCTAACAGTTATGGGAACTATTTTGAAAAAAAAACAAGAAGTGTTAAAAGATTTATGACAATGTGTGAATCTTGACTTGGATTCTGACTGCTTACTTGTGACTGAGTTTTCTGTTTATGTGTTATGATTCTGCAGCTAGGTACCAAGCTTGTAGCCATGTCAGAGTCCTATGGTAGTACCTCCCATGGTCCAAGGTAGCCATCAATCTATTACCTAAACAATACCAACAATGAAAATGGGACAAATGCAGCCAGCAATAAACAAACATTACATGTGGGTAACTAGATTTAAGACAAAACATTTATATGCATTTCCCTGTCAAAATTTTATTTAAACAGACATACAGAAACATGATGCTTGTACAGCTTACGAAGAACACAGTCAAGAGTAGGCTACGAAAAGTCAGGGGAGTCAAAGAGTGATTTGGATGGTCAAAACAGGAACAAGATTTTAGAAAAGGTCAAACAGTAATGATTGATAGAGAAGAGAATACAAGAGTAACATTATCCTCTTCACTATGATGATGCATTTTATCAATCTAATCTTGCAACCTTTAGATAATTTAACTCTGGAGAGAATTTTCAAACTAGAGGGCCAACTGGATTGGGCAAATTTCACCTGTCTGGATGTTGCTACTCCTCACCCTGCCCTAGGATGGGAAAGGAGGTCCGGATGATGATGATGATGAGGAGGAGGGGTTACATATTCAGTGTCATCTAGACCTCCTTTCCCACCCCAAGGTGGGGTGAGATAGGGCCCACAGCCAGAAAAATACAGACAAAATGAGATATTAACCAGTTTCCCTTACTGAATGAGCCACACTCCCACTAACTCAGCATTCAAACTGCCAGAATCCTTCATTAATTACTCAACAAAATATTTCCCCTATACTGAGTAAGATTGGCTGGGGGTAACAAGTAAACTAAGAAATACATAATTGAATATGAGGCACTAAGATCAGCAGTAACAAAAAATAAATAATAGAGTAAGGCTGGGGGAAAACAGGATTGAAGAGATACGCCAGGCTCATCTGGACATAAACTCAGTGAACTGCAGGAAACCGGAAACTTTAACCAGTTTCTCCCAGAGGTCTTTTGTTGAGGTTATGCTAATGGACTGTCTGTGCTGAGATAATGTGATGCATCAGGTAAGTGTGTTGTGGTTTAGGGGGGCTGATTACACTGTAGGCATAGTGGATAGTTTGTGAGTTGTACCTTGTCTTGGTATTGCAACAGGCACGGGTGAAATATGATTGGAAGAAATCATATTAATAAAAAAATAAATATACCTTATCAACACCCCATATTACTGTACATATTACACAGACACAAGATATGAACCACAAACCCCCAGATTTAAGTACAGTATAAAGAGAACCATAAACTTGGACTTTTCTCATTCCACCTACATCCATGTACAATATTTATCATATATAACAAAATTGTTTTATAACATTAACTTATGACTGAGAAGGGTATGTTTCAAGTTTTGGGAGCAATATCGAAGGATGTTTGCTACCACATGACAAACAACAACATACTCCATATGGGCAATTAAACAGGATCTGCCAAAATAGAGTTAACACCTTGATTCATTTAGTCATCTCTGACTAAGCTTCTTTCAAAACTGATTACAGGGCATGTTTCTCTTCATTCATGGTAGGTGGGGGCGCTCACCATCCACTCACTCGATGTAATGCTGCTCTTGGGTGTCTGCCCTTTCCTCTCCTCCATCCTTCTTTCCTTCCATCCTCTTCTGTCTTTCTTTCCTTCATTCTTTCCTCGTCCTTCTGCCTACGGGTGACTAACTCCCTCTTCTGTCTTTCTTTCCTTCATTCTTTCCTCTTCCTTCTGCCTGTAGGTGACTCTACACTGAGTGACAAGCCAAATGGTTTCCTGTACACCAGGAAACCATTTACTATGCTGGGTGGTAACCATATAACCAAATTTTGGAACCGGTGGTTTAGTGGGTAATTACGGCACTCCAGTCGGACTGAGCTGGTGAAGGTTTATATCCAAGGGATGGTTGGGGTTTGTTGCTCACGTACTGCCACTCAGGGATGACTGAGGCTGGTCACTCTCATCTTAAATGTCAGGACCAACTTGCCTAGCCCCGGGCTCCTACGCTCCTCATGGGGCAAAGTAGGATTGGATGATGAATGAAAAAAAATGAATGTTTCTCTTCATTCTACGAAAAATATAAGGACATTTTCATGTTTTACAAATGAACAGCACTGGAATGTACAGATCAGGACTTCATAAATTAGTTAAATATGATGGTACAAGTTGGCTGTAAATATAACATTAAAGATAACTGTACCTTTCTCACAATTGATTTGGTAAAGACAGGTGTAACTGTTCCCCCGTCATGATACATGACTGCATAAATGAAGGACAAATGATGGGTATGATATAAAGAACAGAACTAGATACACTGGAAGACCGAGATGGCTGACTGTATGATTAACAAGGACAGGCCAAGAGAGGTATGGGAAAGCCTGAACACACCAAGGACCATATTCTTGTCAGTTAAAGAAGCATTTTGGTAAAGCAAACTCGCAATTACCCAAAAGCGCTGCTGGCTAACCCCTAATAAAGCAATATCTGGTGCCAAAACAGGACATACTCGGCGGTTCTATGCAATATCCGGTGTTAAGGTGTATCAACTGACTCATAAAAGGTAGCCAACTGGTGCTGTATTACTGTACTGTATCATGTTTATTGTATTTTATGCTTAATTTTCATCTTTTACTTAAGGAAAAGCTTTTAGGATAGAGGTTCGAGATGGATAGCGACGCAATATCCGGCTCAGTGACAAATAATAAGCCAGTGGGGGGTACCATGAAATGTCCAGCGTTTTGCTTTAACCAGCAGAGGGCTTGGCTGAATTACGCCAGATAAGTGAGAGTTTACTGTACACCCATACTCCGACAGCTGGCAGTGTTGTGTACCAGTGGGAGTGTTCAGTCAGGAAGTATGTCAGATATCAAAACAGATTTTCCCATAAGATACTGAAGAAAAGCCAGAGATGCGTTCCAGACACAAATTCTCATAAACTTCAATCAATAGAGACTGATACAGAAGCACTACAGGTAATGTTATTATCCTTATAAACAGTACTAAAGCTAAAAAATGGCATGTCAAACATCACATGCAGGAGGGTAGAATGGTGGGATGTGCGGTGTTGAGATGCTTCAGGGCAACTGAACAGCCAGGCAGGCTGCTGGCAGTGTGCCAAGAGGGGGTGGGGAAGGGCAGGAGGATGGGGAGACAAGCAGGGGTGGGGGAGGGAGACAAGTGGGGGTGGGGGAGGGTGGGAGCACAGGGAAGGAGGCAAGAAAACCAAACAGCCCTACTACTCCCCCCCCCCCATCTTTCACTCACTCACTCACCACTCTCTCTGACACACACACACACACACGGGAGACAAGCGGGGGAGGGGAAGGATGGAAAAGGAGACAACCAGGGATGGGGGAGGGGAGGGAGACATGCCTGGCAGTGGTGTGATAGGGGATGGAGGAGAGATGGGGGGGGGGGAAGAGAGGGGATGGAGGGAGGAAGGGAAGACCAGGAGATCTTCGTTTCAAACCTAGGGGGAGCATAGGTGTTGGACTGGAGAGGCGGGATGTCAGACTAGAGAGGTGACGGACATTCAAATTGCTTGGATTGTGGGACTGTTCCCTTATTTCTTGAGTTCGGTCCGGAATATGGGTATGGGTGTTCTTCTTTCTTGCCTGTTAATTCTGCATCTAGTGCACTACTTGGTTCTAGCATGACTTATGCAAATATAATGATATTAAAATGACATAAATAATATACAACAGCACATTATTGTATTGTAAGCAAATTTTATCACAAAGGAAGAGGCGCAATACAGCTTCAAATGTCAACAAGTATATGAACCTAGCAGTGATGCTGGAGGGGGCTTTGAGGTCATGAGCTGTGAGGGGAGACAAGGGAGAAGTCAGGATTCAAGTCACTTAAGAAAACAAGGATAGTGGTAAGGAATACTCTATCATGGATTAGAAGATTGATGTGCCATATGCAGAAACAAACTACAGTATGTCCTTTTTAGTTTAATTTGGCTTAAAACTGTCATCCCTTCATCTTGAATGCTGAGTTGTAACCAGATTAACAACAAAATATGATGCTAGTCACAAAGAGGTGCTGTGTCAAGGAAGAAGAGCCATAGTATTGTCTCTGTCTGCCACTGAAGTATGTGAAATAAGATGCAAACCGACAGAAACCTGGGACAAGTTCAGGTAAGAGATATATTACAAAGAGGAAGCACTACCAATCAGTATCAATGAGAATAAATGCCCAAAGGTGATGTGGAAATTAGACAAAAAAAATACATGTTCATGATGATCTAAAGGAGCTATGGACTGTATCCTTTCTGTTTAAGGTTTATTATTATCCCTTCCTTAGCAATTTATTTTGCCTATTATACCTGACTTCTTCTTGTATGTTGTTCATGTTTTTCAGGTGTCGACACAGATGCGTAAATGGCATACATGAACAGATTACTGAACCAAAAAATAAAATTAATAGAGAAATGAGCAACAGTACGTGGTGAATGTTACTGGTGTATCAGATAGAGCCAGGATTCCAGGGGCTTAAATTGTGAGTGAATGGAAGCATGGCCTGATGGACTGGGCAAATTTGGGCTGTCTGGATGCTGCTACACCTCACCTTGCCCTGCGGTGGGAAAGGAGGTCCAGATGATGATGATGATAACAATAATAAATTGATAAGGAAGAAAGGCTAGTCCTCACAGGCTAGTGAGAATACAAGATAATGAGTACTATACTGTTGTGGGGTTATGAGAAGTCAAGGGTTGGTAATGAGTTCAGGAACATGGAGGTAGTATCAAGTAAGACATGCTGAATATAAAAGACCGAGATGTGGAGGGGCTAAGAGAAGTCAAGGGAAGGTTGAGTCCAGGTGCTCAAGAATATGTAGGCAGAAGAAGGAAGTGCTGGAAATAAACGTCCAAGAGTGATGTGGATGGGCTATGAGGAGGGAAGGGTAGGTCACAAGTCCATATGCTCAAGATCATGGAGGTAGTAGTAAGAAAGTGCTGGAAAACAAGCCCAAGAGAGTTATGGAGGGGCTATGAGGAGGCAAGGGCAGGTCATGAGTCGAGGCGCTCAAGAACGTGGAGGTAGTGGTCTTGGAGGAGGGAAAATTGACGCTCAAGAGACTCTAAGCGCTGGTCTCGGCTTGTGGTGGTCACTGTGGCTGCATACTCTTCAGGTCGCAGCATTTTCCGCAGCTTCTCCAAGTCTCTATCCTCTTTCTGCAAGACAATACAGAACATGATCATCCTCCCAGCCACTTTTCACACTGAAGGATGAGATGAGGTAGGGTCCAAAGAACAAGAAAAAAATTGACTGAACAAGACCTAACAACAATCTGAATCCACATTTAAAAATAACAATAATAGCCATCCTTCCCTTCCCTATTAATGTAGCCATGATTTTTTTTTTTTTAAAGTCTCTACCTCTCACCTTGTACTGGATGTTAAGCCGATTCTTGACATCAAGACGGTAGAGTTGGTAGGCCCCGTCATCTGAGCGATTAGTGACATGCAGCCGCAGGATCTCATACACACGGCGAATCTGACGCTGAAAGGATGAGCACAGTTACTTCACTTTCATTCTTACAGATTCATCTAGCTATCTATCTATAGCCTGAAATCTTAACTCCACAAGGGGTGACCATAAACAAAATGCCTCCATGTCACTCTGTCCTCCACAATCAGACTGCCCTCTGTCCAACACACACTCCCCCTCTCATATACCTTTCCTCCACTCCACCCCTCTACTCATCTTGGATTTCCTCCACTCCTCTTATCTAATCCACAGTCTCCCCATCAACTCACTCACATACACCTACTGTAGTCCATCTTTCATCCTCCATTCACATGCAGTCTCCCAATCAATTTCTTATTCTCTACTTTATCACATATTTGCAACTTTGAAAATTAAAAAACAAAATAAATAAAAAGTGCTGATGATATTTTGTAGTTTAGGGGGGATACCATGAAGTAATGGAGGAGAAAACCTCTCCCTTAATCCATCCATCATCCAATCCTATGCTGCCCCATGAGGAGCTCAGGGGCCTGAGGCTTGGCAAGTTGGTCCTGATATTTAAGATGAGAATGATCAGCCTCACTCATCCCTTTGTGGCAAACCACCCCTTGGATATAAACCTGCACAGGCTCAATCCGATTGGAGCACGTTAATTATCCACAAAACCACAAGGCGCCAAAATTTGATTATATGGCTACCACCCAGCATAATAAATGTTTCCTGGTGTACAGGAAACCATTTGGCTTGTCACTCAATGTAGGGTCACCCACAGGCAGAAGGATGAGAAAAGACAGAAGAGGGTGTGTAAAGTCACCTGTAGGCAGAAGGAAGAGGAAACAATGAAGAAAATAAAGCCAGAAGAGGAAGGAAGGAAAGAAGAAAGGGCAGACACTCGAGAGCAGCACTACACTGAGTGAGTGGATGGTGGGCACTTCTTATTATATTCTTACTACTGTTAAATGATTCTCTTCAATTCATGAGATATCCTCAAAGAGTATGGATTATATCAGTCACACCAAAATATATACCATATCCTAGTTCCTTTGTTTCATTTTCACTTCTCATTTGGAAGTCTATGAACACGCTTTTGATTTTAAAGGCTTTGTAAATGCTTGCCTGTTTGAACCTAGCTCTGTGGCTCTCCAAGCTATATGATCTCTGGTAGCATGCATCTTTATCTCTTTTCTATCGCTACTTTAATGGTCATTGCTCCTCTGAACTGTCTGCTTGCATTCCTCCACCTCTACGACGGGCGCGTAGCACCCGTCTGGCAGCAAACTCTCATCCCTTTTCTGTCCAACTCTCTAATGCAAGAGTTAACCGTTACTCCCAGTCTTTCATTTATGCAACAGGTCAGCTCTGGAACTGTCTCCCTCTATCTGTATTTCCTGCTGCCTATGATCTCCAGTCTTTCAAGCGCAGTGTGTCCAGGCATCTCCAAATGATCGGATCTTGAATTTGGCTCTCTGTTGTGTTTTGTTTTTCTCTTGGAGGGAACTGTTACTGCGGGCTCATGGCCTTTGGTTCCTTCTTCCTTGCATTAAAAAAAAAAAAAAAAAAAAAAAAAAAAAAAGAAAGACACCATAACTTCCTGAAGCAAACTGGGCTCATGTGGTTATGTAATGTGTGATGCGGTGTGGAGGAGGCTAAAAGGACAACCTGCCAACCACAAGCGTGGGCAAATGAATACACAAAGTACTCGCACCAAAATACAGGGTGCAACTTTTGAATTTGTTTTGTCGATTTTATAAGGAAGGTTGCAGCCTGTCGATCGGACCTTTTAAAGGGAATGTCACAGCCAAGGGGTTAATAACTATCCAACCATCACATTATTATCATCATCATCATCATTATGATCTCTTTTCTTTCACCCAAGACTGAGTGAGACAGGGCCCAGAGAGGAAGAAGAGAAAATCGGAACAGATGAAAAAGCAATTGGCAGAATGGTCACTGAAATTGACCACACATTCACTTACCACTCAAGCTTCCATTATCTTGACTCTATCTTCTCTATTCATCATAACCACAAATGAAAAAGTCCTACCTTATTTAGTTTGAGCTTCTTCTTGGCTTCTTCTACCATGGCTTCAGAAAACCCTTGATGTAGTTTTTCAGGCTGGAAACTCTCTAGCTTCATACAGTTCTTGCTGTCCACATAGTCACGCAATCTTGCAAAATTGTCTGATGGGTCTTCAACTGTGGATACAAATGGATGTTTTATTTTCTTATACTGAGGCTTACTTACTTTAAGAGAAAGATGAAAACAAAACAAAGGATTACGATAAATATGAATGTACAGCAAATGAATTAATACTCATCACAGAAACACTTATATACTGATACAAGGAATGGCTAAAGAAATATGAATATACTGTGTCACCATCATCATCATCAGGACCTCCTTTCCCACCCTAGGGCAAGGTGAGGAGCAGCAATGTCCAGACAGCCCAAATTTGCCTACTTCAATGGGCCATGTTCATTTAACCTTACACATGCTTCACTACCATCATAAAAACTCTCGACGGCACCTAGCAGCTTACTATCTACACTGTGCATGAGCAAAACCTTCAACAATCCTTCTGTCTACTTTGTCATATGCTTTTTCCAGATCCATGAATGCCATAAACACCATATAGTCCTTCTTACAAGCCTTTTACCTGCCTCACTGCAAATATTTGATCCACACATCTTCTCCACTCCTAAAGCCATCCTGTTCATCATTCACTAGGATTTCTGATCTCTCTCTTACTTTATGATAATTCTTCTATAAACCTTCCCTACCACACTCACAACAAACTTATGCCATGATAATTCTTGCACTCGGCTCACTTCTATTTTTGTACAGGGGTACAATCACAGCCTTTTTCCACTCTGCTGGCACAGCTTCACTCATCCATGCCTTCTTACATATCTCCAACAAGCACTTCATTCTGCTCTCAACACTAGACTTAATCATCTCTGCATACACCTCATCAACCCCAGGTGCTGTATCATTTTTCAGTCGCTTCACAGTGTTCTATCATTTTTCAGTCGCTTCACAGTGTTCTATCATTTTTCAGTCGCTTCACAGTGTTCTATCATTTTTCAGTCGCTTCACAGTGTTCTATCATTTTTCAGTCGCTTCACAGTGTTCTCACCTGTGCAAGAGTCATGTTTCCTGGCACTGCATTCCTTCTCTGCACACCCCCCAAACCAATCATATTTGCCGTGGCTCTGCTCTCTCTATTCCCTATACTGTACTATATTGTAAATGAACAAATACCTGTACTTATCATACCAACATCATATATAATTACATAATGCAAAAAGATACAGGCTGAAGAGAATTCATGATAACATGTAAAAGTTAAGTGAATATCTACTTGATTTTATCATCAAAATATAATGGAAAGAATGTGTAATGCACTATGTCAATGTATGTACAGCTGCCTACATATAGCTGTCATTATGTGAGCAATAAACCCAACCAAGCCATCAAAACAATTATTTCATCCTACAGCCTGGGATCAAGGAGTGCCTAGTTAAGAGTGGTTATGGCTGGATATGAGAGTGCTCATACCCACGTTAAAGTGAACAGAGATTTGAGTGACAGGTTAACTGTGAATGTTGGCATGCATCAAAGGCCAGTCTTGAACCCCTAATTATCTGTCATGGTGCTTGAAGATCTCTCACATGACTTCAGAAATGGACTCCAATGGGAAATGCTGTACGCAGATAGCTTGGCGTTCATTGCGGAGAACGAAAGGGGAGGGAGATGAAAGATTCAGGAAATGGAGAGATCGTATACTCCATAAGGGTTTGAGAGTAAATGTGGATGGCCGGTGGTGGTACTGTCAAAGCAGAAGAAGTGCGGCCATGTGCAGTTTGCCACATGGGTGTGGGAAGTAACTTTTAGCTTGTGCAGTGCTTGTGGTAAGTGAATGCACATGAGATGTATTAGTATTAGAGGTAGGCTGCAAAATAATGCTTATTTTGTGCAAGTGGTGTGTCAAGAAGAGTATGTAGAGACTGTCAAGCATGAATGGACTGATCTTGCTGAAGAGTCTCCAGTGTGTGAAGGAGCTTTTTTTTTTTTTTTTTACTTTTTTTTTGGGGGGGGGGGAATGTTATGTGCTGGAGGGGCTGCAGTTAGCTCTGTGATTAGGGTAAGGAATGGCTGGAGGAAGTTCAGGGAGCTTTTGATTCTGCTGGCATTAAGAGGGCTCTCCCTCAACGCTAGGGATCTTTGTATACAGCATGTGTTAGGTGAGGCTAGGGGACTGACAAGAGATCGAGCTGGCTGGATGAATGTTGTGAGAAGTGCATGATCAAGGATTTGGCACTCCTTTTTAATGTGACAGCATCCAGACCGACTCTATCGGATACATTTATGTGAAGCTACAGAATGTGTTGAAAGTTTTTGGCATACCAGATACAGCCAAGATTCCGGGGGCTTGAATGATGAGTGAACGGAAGCGTGGCCTACTGGATTGGGCAAACTTGGGCTGTCTGGACACTGCTACTCCTCACCCTGTCCTAGGGTGGAAAAGGAGGTCCAGATGATGATGATGATGATGATAATGTCGATATTAGGGGTGTAATGCTGTATGGTACTGAGACTTGAGTAGTGAAAGAAGAGGATATTTGTAGGCTCAAACATACAGAACTGACAATGATTTGATGAGACTCTAGTGTGTCCATGAATGCCAGGTCTGGGGGTCTATGACTGCACTGTAAAAGTTGGGAGAAGGAAGGAGGGGATTGAAATGTATTGGCACTGTGATGAGAAGAGGTAGATTGAGATGGTTGGGCATGGTGAGAGGACAGAAGACCACAGATGGGTGTGGAGGGTGAGAGGTGTGAACATTGAGGGTAGAATTGCAAGAGACAGACCAAAGACGACCTGGGATGAGGTCACAGTGTGTGCCTTCAGGGATAAGGCACTGAACAGGGAGACTGCCGGAGATCGCGCAGTATGGAGAGCGATCATTACCTGAACAAGGCCGACACATGCAAGCATGCTGGAGACTTCATAAACACTACAACAATATGATGGAAGATTTGTTCTATCTGACAATAATCCCAGACCTTCAGCTCGGCTAATGTCTAAGTGTACTCAGACTGGCAGGTTGATATAACTAATAACCAAGGAGACTCATTCCTACCTCATAACTAAGCCTCATTGACTTTCATGTAACCATGACTTACCATTCAAATTTTGGGATTGGTTCATCATCACAATAAAACATAACAACTATGGTGAATTGTCTGACCTGTGATATCAAGGACGGAAGAATCATCCTGGTAGCAACTATAGATGGTATGCAGCATCTCCGCTCCAATTCCCATGTGTTGAAATGGTGGCAGGACCAACATCTGGGATATACGTGGCCGTATGTTAGCTGGGTAGGCGTAGTAGTGATAGACACTAGTGTATCCAACCAGTGCGTAGTGAGTTACACCTCCCAGCTGGAACTTCTCGTATCTGTGGAAATTAAATAAGCTCATTCAAGCCCTCAGAACATTCCCCACCCCCCTCACCATCCAAGATACTGATATTCACTAGGTATCCTCCCTCTTGACTCTCCAAATTAATGGCATACCAATTTCCTACACTCATGAAAATGTACAGATTATACTGTATACTGTTAAGACAAACACAACAGTTGCCAGCTTACGTGACAAAGAATCTCCACTTTTCATCATCCACATCAATATACGATGCAGCATCAATGTACCAGAGGATGAATGTCTGGAAACGTTGATGGTACTGCAGGAAGCCTGGCGTGCTGGCATCACACCGGTACACCTCAAATGTCCTCTCCTCACCAGCCTCTGTCACATCACAATTCAATTAATCTATGTTAATATACTGTGCTGTAAACCTGTGCCAATAATAACAAAGCATGACAAAAAATTAGGGAAGAAACTGAAAGTAATGAACACATCAGACTTCCCCACATAACCATCCAAACCCTCAATTTACAAAAAAAATAAAGTCTAAAGTTTTGTATGATGTGGCTAGAGTGGTTACAGGACAGGGGTTTAATTGAAATAAGAACTGAATATACTGAGAGCAAGAAGCACATCAAGAGACTAGTGAAGAGGAAAAGGAAGGAGGTAAATGATGATCTAAGAAGAAAAAATGCCAGGAAGGAGGTAAATGATGATCTATGAAGAAAAATGACCACAAATTACTCTGAAAATAGGAAGTTATTGTGGAAAGAGGTGCAGAAATGAAGAAGTGACAGGAGAATGAAATGTGAAAGTGTGAAGGATGTCTGTGATAGATTATTAACCCATGGGGATGAAGTAAGACCATGTGGAAAGAATATTTTGAAAGCCTGATTAATGGGAATAGAGAGAGCAGAGCCACTGTAATTATGAATGGTTTGGGGGGAGTGCCAAGAATGAATGCAGTACCAGGAAATGTGACACTCGGACAAGTGAAGAACGCTGTGATGCGGCTGAAAAATGGGAAAGCAGCAGGGGCTTATGAGGCGTTTGCAGAGATGATTAAGTCTAGTGGAGAGAGCAGAATGAAGTGCTTGTTGGAGATAGGTCAGAAGGCATGGAAAAGTGAAACTGTGCCAGCAGAGTGGAAAAAGGCTGTGACTGTACCCCTGTACAAAAATAAAGGTGAGCGGAGTGAGTGCAAGAATTATCGTGGCATAAGTATACTGAGTGTGGGAGGGAAGGTATATGGAAAAATTATTATAAAGTAAGAGAGATATCAGAAGTCCTAGTGAGTGATCAACAGGGTGGCTTTAGGCATGGCAGAGGATGTGTGGATAAAAATATTTGCAGTAAGACAGATAGTGGAGAAGGCTTGTGAGGACTAAAAGGTGTTTATGGCATTCATGGATCTGGAAAAAGCATATGACAAAGTAGACAGAGAAGGATTGTGGAATGTTTTGCACATGTATGGTGTAGACAGTCAGCTGCTAGGTGCCGTCAAGAGTTTTTATGATGGTAGTGAAGCAGGTGTAAGGGTAAATGGGCATCTAAGTGAATGATTCACAATTGATGTGGGCGTGTGACAAGGTTGTGTGATGTCTCAGTGGTTGTTAAATATATATATATATGGATGGGGTGAAAAGAGAAGTAAAAACACGAGTAATGGAGAGAGGGATGGCACTGGCAATGAATGGTGATGGATGGAATATCTCAAAATTTGTTGTATGCTGATGATGCAGTGCTACTTGCAGATACTGGACAAGAACTTGGTAGATTAGTGCAGAGTTTTGCTTATGTCTCTAAGCCTCATGCCTTGACAGTAAATGTAAAAAAGAGTAAAGTGATGGTTACTGAGAGGTCATTCCCAGTGCAATATTACAGTGAATGGAGAGTGACTGGAATTGGCGAGAGAGTACAAATACCTGGGTACACTGACAGAAAAGACAGGAAAATGAGCAAAAGATGTGGAAAGTAGAGTGACCCAAGGAAGGAAAGTAGCTGGTGCTATGAAGGCCTTGATAAGAAACAGAGGCTTGAGTGTTGCAGCTGCATGAGGCTTACATGATGGAGTGTTAGTGCCAACTTTAACATATGGATGTGAGACTGTGGTGTGGCATGAAAATGAAAAGTCAAGAGTAAGAGCAGTGGAGACGGGACTGCTGAGGAATGTATGTGGAGTACAGGGAGTGGAGAGGATACGAAATAATGTGATTCATGAAAGATGTGGAGTGAGGAAGTCGGTGGATACCACAACTGCAAACAGCAGTATTATATACCAACAACACGCTGAATGGCATTACTAAACAGCACCCTCAATTGCATTATATAAACAAAAAACTCAATCCCTAGAGCCACTCTGGTAGAAGCATCATAAACCTCTAAACTACTGACTGTTTACTTGCTGGTTATATGGTTATCACACAACTTAATAAATGGCTTCCTAAAGTTTTACGAGATTATTTAGCTTGTCGCTTATTGTTGTATAAGTATAACTTCAAAGAAAATGTAAGGTTCAGAGACAGAATGAGAAACAGAAAATGTCTTACATCTATTATACATTTACTCACTTAATCAAACCATTAAATTTGCTGGCTGCCTCCAATAAATTGAGGAAAATAATACCATCCATCCATCTATCATCCAATCCTAGGTTGCCCCATGAGGAGCGTAGAAGCCTGTGGCTAAGCAAGTTGGTCCTGACATTTAAGATGAGTGACCAGCCTCACTCATCCCTGAGTGGCATTACGTGAACAATACACCCCAACCACCCCTTGGATATAAACCTTCACCGGCTCAATCTGACTGGAGTGCCGTAATTACCCACTAAACCACCAGGCGCCAAAATACCACTGCTCAAATTACTGAGCAATGAAACTTTCACCAAATAGCCAAGCTATTCATGTTTGCTGGGTTCTGAATACTACATTACACTGTACTGGGTTTCTGAGAGTCACTGTTCACTGTCTTACTTCTTAACATTAAGACTAGGTGGATCATCATTTATACTGGCAAGTGTACAGTACTGTACCTGATGTGGCAGTGAAGCGGTGTGTCATTTCTCCATAGGGTCTGAAGGTGCCTTCTTTCTGCAGGGAGGCAACAAAGTCATCCAAGTTGGTGAGGTAGCCTGCAGGGATGCGCTCTGCTATGGGCTTGATTACCTCATCAGGCTGTAAAAAGATTATAGCTACAGTGCAGGAGAGGGATGCCTTCGTGTAGTGGCACTGATATAACTGGACAACTCTGCTGCCTGGTTGTATAAACATCCCTTAATTCCCAGTCTGTTCCCCAAGAGGAGGATGGTGGACTGCAAAAGGGTACCTTCGGTCTTAAGTCCACCAGACGACCTTAGGGTCACAACCATAACTACAAAAGAGTTGCATTTAAAGGAACATTTTGTCCCCACAATTCCTATACTTTAACTTAAGACTGACTGTACAGTACTACAATTCAAACATCACAATACTAACAACCAAGTACTACACTGAACTGATCTGCTTTACTGGTACCAGAAATAGTTTAGAACCTAAGTACTTTCTTTTGGCTAGTATCGGATAATTTTTAAAACGTTCAACCTTTCAGTATCCATTTTTTTTATATACTGTTAAAAGATGTTCCATACCGATGACACAAACATTCTTAATCTCCTACTGCATCCTCTACATCCAGTCAAACCTAAATCATCATCTCTAATACCTTGTCTCTTCCTGGGAACTCTTGGACAAAGAAAACTCAACACTCTTAATCTCCTGCATCCTACACATCCAATCTCACCCTAGCCATCATCATCTCTGATAGGCCTATCTTGCCTCAACCTGGGAACCCCTGGACAGAGAATGGCGATGACAAAACTGCCTCTAGGCTACTTTACCCTCAAATACCTCTCTCAACCACTCAAACACACCTCCTCCTTCACCTCCCTAACCAACACTCTTGTGTACCACACAAGGTCTTGCATTACAAATATTTTACTCAACCTCAACTAAACAGTTCAATCAATTAATCTATCTTTCACACACACATCCACTCATCCACTCACTCTCACATTCACACACATAAGGAGGCTAATTCATCTCTCACCTTAACTCCTTCAAACTTGTCTGGATGGACCTTTTCAGTATATGTGTGTGACAGGTAGGTGGTGAGACGGCAGGCACTGTAGTACAACTTAATGCGCAGACCACTGTACCCAAAGATCTGTTCACTGTGGGTGGTTGGATGTGAGTTAGGCTATACTTATACTGAAGTGTTGAAATTAACTGGTTGTATGTGTCTTGCTGAGAGAGAGAGAGAGAGAGAGAGAGAGAGAGAGAGAGAGAGAGAGAGAGAGAGAGAGAGAGAGAGAGAGAGAGAGAGAGAGGGTATAAATAACCTCAACCACTTTTACATATTCCAATCACTATTCACCACAACAAAATAATGGTGGTACAATATACAACACCCACCTGTCACCAAACACCTGGTGAGACATGTCTGGTTTGAAGGTGGTTTCGTCATCCTCAATATCCTCAGGACACCGAACTGTAAGGAACATCAATAAATTATATCCTCCTCTTCATCATCATCATCATTATCCCAACCTTTTCTGCCAAAGGATGAGATAAGACAGGGTCCAGTGGGCAAGAATAAACTGTCAGAAGAAAATAATCAAAAGTCTGCTGAAATAAATGGGCCAATATTTCTATTCACTCACCAGAATCCTGAATCCATCTCACAGGCTAACATTCACCAATAAACGTATGATTAGCTCCATACTTTCTTTATGGCACCTCTTCCTTGCTGACTTACTATGCATATTACACCCTGACATTCCCTTGTACGTTCTTAAACCCTGACATAAATGTTGCCTATATCAACAATCTTAATTGGGTAATGAGGTGTGATATGCAGATCAAAAAGCTAAAAAATGCATTATAAAATCATCAGTCACTCAAAATATTATTCTTAATGTGTCTGACTCCGGACCTAGATTTTGTGTAACATTTCTTAAGGCCCAACTGTCCTCTAACATAATTGCCACACACACCTTTACATGACACGGCTACAATGCTAATAGCCCTAGTTCACACTGAATACATACTAAGGCTTTCTTATTCAAGGCTGGTATAATAATATCAGTGGTGGTCTTTTTTATGACATGTTTGTGAGTGTTGTAGATCAACAGGATCTGCTTTAATAAAATGCAATCATCAGCTGGTTCCCTGCCCAAGCCTGGAGTCAAGTACACATACTGCTCTTCTCATACAACAGATCACCTCTCTAATCACTGGACCAATACCCACCTAAATAATACTGATCTTTAGTTATTCTGGTTTTATCAACCCTACCACAACAAAGGCTATAATACTACAAAACATTTATACACCTCTCAGTTTATCATTACTAAAGGATTACTATTACGAAATTATTACGCAAATATTAAAAGGTTGTAATCTGAGGCTTTGCTAAACTGCATAAGGACCAGTACATAATGACAACAATACTTGTGTCACCTGGAAATAGTCAAGGAGAAGGGTACTGAGCAAAAAAAAATGGCTTATAGCATTAAGTGTACCTTACATACTTAAAAGCATTTTTACTTTTAAGACATGGCATTGTGCACTAGGGCAGTGTCAAACAAAACATCCTCAATCTCTTCCGCTGAGAGCATGCAGAATGAGAAATTACCTAAGACAGTACAATATAATTTTTTAAGTGAGGTAGAGGGGAAAGAGGCAGACTGAGAATGAAGTGGAGGAATGGTGCTGTGAGGTGTATGAACGGGGTGGTGCAAGCTGAAGGGAGGGCAGCTTAATGTCAGAGGACAGGTTGACAAGCAAAATGAGAGATTAACTAGTGGTGTATGTAAATGAGGCAGAGGGAGAAAGGAAGGAGGGGGAGATTAAGAATGAGATGGAAGGGCAGCACTGAGAGGTATGGTACATGAATGTTGTTGGTGTGTGTTGGAGAGAAAGCAGCCTTATGCAGAGGGGAGGGTGAAAAGGAACTGATCTGTCTGTGGTCACTCCCACTGAGATTAAGACATTTCAATTCAGTATACACATAGACAGACTGACTTAGCTATAGGCAGGTAAGCTACTGATAAACAAATGAACAGGTAGACAAAAATAAACAGACAGATAGCTATACCATACAGATGGACGGCTGGAAGGATGGATGGATGAATGAATGGGCAGATGCAAATACCGTACACATCCAGTGGATAGATAGATGCTGACAGATGGATGGATACATGGCTAAACAGATAAATAGATAAACAAACAGACTGCCAGACATAAGATGGCTATCAGTATAGATGAGTACATACAGTGCTTCCAAATATCCTTCCCAGTGCTTACCCAGTTTGAATTCCAGAGCCTCATTGCTGTCGATGACGTAGTTCTGGAGGGTGTTCTTGGCAATGCCAGACATTCCTGGGGGACAACGACAGAGAGGCTAGTAATGTGGCAAACAACAGTTGAGTTAGGATGGAAAAATCAAATGATGGTAGTAGTAGCTAGCAGTACATGGTGGTGGTGGTGGTGGTAGTGGTGGTGGTGGCGGTAGTAGTAGTGGTAGTAGATCTAGTAGAAACTAACAGTAGTAGCAAAGTAGTGGTAGTAATAGTCGGTGCGACGAATTACCAAATCAGTATTTACCAAATCGGCACTTTTAATGGGAAAATATACAGAACTCACTATCACCATACAGGGTCATACACAATTATCTGAAATCCAGTAAAAAAAACTGTGCTTAATATAATTATTAATAAAAAATAAGGTTTCAGGGCAAACATGTGCTAATGTTAGCGGATAGTTCCTCTCCCAATCGTTAACACATTTGGAGATTTCTGTTTTCCATAAATACTGTATTGATATAAAGTACAAATAAATGCATTTGAAATAATTATTTATACAAAACAAGTTTGCCAAGGCGAGTTGTCGAGCTACAAGCATAACACTTCTGCTAACTTTAACAAATTTTTCCTTTGAATCCTGATTTTTTATTAACAGTTCAACTAAATGCAAATTTTTGACTGGATTTCAGACAATCAGGTGTATATGAACCTGTGAGATGATAAAAATTATAATATTTTCCAATTCAAGGTGCTGATTTGGTAAATGACTGCCAATTTGGTACAGTATTTCGTTGCACCCGTAGTAGTAACTAGTACAGCAGTAGTAAAAATGTGAACCTGATGGACTACAGGCTGAAACTGCCAATCATCCACAGTCCAACATCCTATTTTCAGGGGAGAGGGACAGAGCTGAAGGGCAACTGTACAACTAGCAGTGGCATTCCTCAGTTATACCAGTGTCACCACATGAAGGAATCCCCTGCTTGCACTATTTAATAATAATACACAAGTCCAGTCCGTCAAAAAATAATTCACTGGAAAAAAATCATGTCAACCTATTCTAACCTGATAACCAAACCTACAGTATGCTACACTTGAACCATGAATTAATCTGCCCAAGCCATCTTGGAACTAATTTAAATTCACCTAATAACACTGTGTTGCATTGCAATTGATGGAAACCCTACTAAGATTATTTGAAACAAGCTACATTAAATATCTGATATTAACATTAGCAAATATTCATCTGCAATGGTTGCAAAGTATCTGAAAAAGATTATACCGGGTAACTATTAACTGCATATCCTATTTTCAAAAAAAAAAAAAAAAAAAAAAAAAAAGCTATTATCATCAGCGCATTCTTTTCACTGCATCTAAAATCATTACACTGCCTACTTCTATAAGAATGAATATCTTATCATAAAAGCCTTTAACATTTAATCTGGTTAATGCTTAACCTTTTGAAGCTGGCAACTACTGATATTCTTTGTGAGACCAGACCATTTTATTCAACACAGGTGACTATTACTAGACAGCTTCATGATGCCTTTAACATTTAATCTGGTTAATGCTTAACCTTTTGAAGCTGGCAACTACTGATATTCTTTGTGAGACCAGACCAATTTATTCAACACAGGTGACTGTTACTAGACAGCTTCATGATAGCATAGCAATAGGCAGTACTAGCTCTCTTCACTATGTAAATGTGGCCCAGAATACTCAAGTAACATATGGCCAAAGAGGTGGACTTTATGACACTGATACTAGGTTATAAATATTATTAGGACTTCACAAGAGAAGACCCAGTACCTTGTGCAGTTTGTGGGGTGCCTGCGGCACACACACTGCATCATTACACGATGGAATGTCCACTAACTGCTAAGTACAGAAACCCACAGCTTTTAACGCTGACTGAGCAAATCATGTGGCTAATCAATGAAAATCTGTTACTTCCCATTCTATGTGAACACCCAGAATTTGTACCACAGCACTAAATGGCACTACATTCAAACACGTATATTTACACACAGAAACACATACTGTCCTTCAATCTATCTTACACCGACAAACAACATTCAGCAGGCCTTGCGCAACCTAACCATAGAAAAAGTACTCAAGCAAATGTAAGGGAAAAACACTACTGTGTACCAGTAAGGGATATGTACATAATATATGAACAACTAACAGTAGTGAAGATATGAAACTGAGAGTGTGGTAGTGTTGGAGGGTATGTTGTGCCTTACGTTACCTAGCTAGAGTCACAACCTTGTGCAAGAGAAAAACACTGCTGTGTACAAATAAAGGACATATTATTCTTGAACAACTAAAAGTAGGTGGTGAAAACAGAGTACAGGTAGTGAAGATATCAAATGGAGGGAGAGTGGAGCTGTGGTGGATGGTGTAGTGGCCCATCACACACTGACCCCAGGTGACCAGCTGATAAGGCGGGGCTATGTCATCACTGGCCACAAATGATGCTGATATGCTATACTATAATCCTATACTGTACTACTCTGATACTACTCCTCATTCCTATATGTAATACACTTTGCAAATACCCCTGTAATTTATAATGCATGCTATGGCTAATATTCATAAAAGGGCATATGGCTACACCCATGAATGAATAACAAAGTTGTGGCTACACCACGAACATATCTGCTAGCTGCAGGTAACTACATTTGCTGAAGAAGGTGTCTGGCAAGCAGTGGTGGGTGTAATTGATTATTTGTAATCGATTACATTGATTACAAAGTAAAATTTTTCGCTTATCGATTATATACAGTATAGTTCCCAATAATCGATTACCAAACGATTACCCCCCAGCATAAATTACTATCTATCTATAGCCCAACACCCTAATCCTGCAAAGGGTGACCGCAGACAAAACACCTCCAAGTTGCTCTGTCACCCACCATTCGACTACCCTCCCCCCAACTCCCTCCCCCTTCTCTCATGTACCTCTCAACTCCATCCCTCCACACACATTACACATTATATATATATTATAAACACATGCATTTCAATGGACTTTAATATATCAATCTGTTTTCTAATAAACGCATTAATTCATAGAGATCTATGTAAAAAGGAGGTAGCTGAGAATTAATAGTGTGTATGTACGAGACTAAAAAGCCAGGGCCTCAGACATTGGAGAAGACAAATCTAATACAACAACAAACTCATACGTGCAGTTTCTGTACAGTATACTACTGTGTACTGTTTAGACTGTGGTGTGTGAACACTGCACAGCTGCCAGCTGTGTGGCAGTGTGAGTCATGTGACTGTGTGGCCCAGCAGATCTGATTACTGGTTAATTAAACTTTCAGGTATTAACAATGTTTTCACTTTTCCCAGATCCTTTTCTTTAACTTAATGCTTGGAGAGAGAGAGAGAGACTACAATGAAGCCATAACATTTTACCTTATACTGTACTGTACTTTACCAATATACCCATATAATATCTATTTTAAGGTAAAAATAACCAATTACTGACCACAAAAGTAATCAAAATAATCGATTACAGAAAAAATCAAGTATCGCCCATCACTGCTGGCAAGACCCACCATCTTCTTTTGTTGTATAAGTACTCTGCATACCTTTTCCAACAATGCATATTTCAATCAATCAACATAGGAGACACCCTTAATAGTAAAGAAAAATAATGAAGTCAGTTCTTTCATTCAAAAAATCTTCCACAAGCGGAATAAAATCTACGTAGCGGATTGATTAAAGCGATTCACCCTACTTGGGATATTTTTCTCGCAATTTAACCAATAAAACCCCCACAAGAAGTAAACATACCCCTCACCGGGGCTTATAGTCCCTATAATTGCATGTTTGGGTATTATTGCAAAACTGGCTCTCGGTCACCATGATCTCTCTCTTCCTCCAGCACATTTTCGCGCCTCGTACTTATTATATATGCCACTAACTTAATGTTTGAGGCTAAAACCCATTCATGTCTGAACTAGGTAAGAATAATATGGCCTCCAGGCCGTATAACACTAAATAATGACATAAATAACATAGGTGCCTACCCGCCATGTTGATGTTGTTGCGCGGGAAAAATAATTTGTATGCCCGTTATGTATGATCCATAATATTCGAAATTTATTGTAAAATGGCTTATACAAGTTTCACGTCAGTTCTAAATTTTAAATCTTACTGAACAATATTTTATAACATGCAAGCCGAGCATCTGGTTGCAAAGTTGCCAAGCCGCCCAATAGCGCTAGTGTTGGAGTTGCCGGAAAATTTGGGTTAATTTACCATCCTCCTTTCAGAGGATAGGGAGTTAAAAGCGTCTCTCTCCGTCACCGAGGGCAAAGCAAGATCGTGCAACAAGACCTACCACCTTTTTTTATTCCCCTGTATTCCTTTTGCAAAATAAATAAATAAATAAATAAATAAAGTATTTCAAACCAAATCAAATCAATCTTTAGTTAAAACTCCTTAACCTTGCTAAAAAAAAAAAAAATTGTTTACGTTTACGAACGCACGAAATAACAAATGCGCATAATATGGCTTTGTTTATGTTTATATCGACGTTTATATATTTATAATCATATCGACGTTTATTCATTTATTATTTTAAAATTTTGAGATATACATAATGCCCCTCTGCGTAGAAGACAAGATGCTGGAAAAGTAAATAAAATAGATAACAAAGACGAAAGAAAGCTTTGCTCTAGATTAACTTTAGTTTTTATGTATGATAGTTGTGTGCTTTTTTATCCTCTCATTTCATCTTGCTTGCTTACCTGATTCAGTCCTTTCATTCACTCTAGAGAAACTCAACTGTGAAATAAATGTATCGTTCTAACAGTGACTCTTGGCAGCTTAATAGGATGAGGTGTTAGTTTAATCCTGTCCTGTGTTTCTTTGTAAGATTTCCCATTTAACCCCCCCAAGAGTAAGAAATCTAACTTTACGCACTCTGCCAGAAGCTAAATATGTATACATAGGGCTTTAATTTTAATCAAATTGTAAAAGATTAGTATTTTAGAGCGATACGGAGGGTGAGACAGGACATAAGCGAGTCAGTGGCTGCCTTGTTTATTGCGAGCTCGGACTTGTGACTATGATGGTGATGTATATTTCAAGAGGTATAATATCACTGATTTCGCTGTGTCAGGGTGAGTAGAGCTGTAATTACGTTGTATTCCTTTATGTAGGGATACAGGTGTATAGGAGATGCTTAGAAGTACCTGTCATGACTTATGGGTGGAGGATTAAAAGGGTAGAGTATTGGTGGGAGTCAGGCGAGGGAGTCCCATCATGGACGAAGAAGGCCCACGGTTTCATCAGCCCTTGCAAGAGAGACGCAGGCGCTGGTGGTGGTGCTTGTTGCATCATGTTGGAGCGAGAGGGGCATCTGTGGTGAGTCTGGTAAGGGTGAAGCCGTGAAGGTGGCAGTGCGTGGAGATAGGTTAGGCCCGCCAGGTGTGATGATAGCAGATGAAGGCAACAGGATGCCCAAGGTAGGTCTGATAGGTGTGCGGGCTCCAGCTCATCTTTTCTTTCACAATTTTACACATTAACTTTAGTGATAGTGCTATATACTGTGAATTAATGTGCAGGAAATTTTAAACATACCTGAAGTATGTTGGACTGCATTCATTCATTCATTGCCAGACGCCATGTATCCCAGACAGGGTGGCCAAGGGCTGAGAGTTAATTGTTTTACAGGGAGGGGCACATAATTTGAAAATAAAACCAAACTTTCTCGTCAGAGTTAACTCTGACTTTGCATTTTTTCCCCTTTTTTGGGAGGGGGGTTAACTATGTCAGACACTGTAATTAACCCTTTGACTTACCAATGACGACCTGGGTCATCATGCATTTGTCAACCTCTGACGTCAGTATGATGACTTTGCCCGTCATCCAATGTACAATAATCTCTAAAGAAATATTTAGGGAGTCGACATTTTTGTTGGATGACAGGCAAAAGTGGGTGGAGCTAAGCCTGCCACAGCTGGTGCATGCATGCTCACTTGAGTGTGGTTAAAGAACACCAAAAATTTATCAAAACAAGAAGTGGTGCCAAGGCATAGCAAACCTGTCCCTGGCCGTCATTTTGGTGCTGACGTATAGATGCAACAGAATATGTAGTCACAGATGAGATGACACACAAAATCTGGAGCAAATCGGGTGAATATTGACGATTTACACAAATTTGAAATTTTAAACCTGACCCACCTCACATTGACCCCCCTACCCCTAACACGGGGGTGGCCCCATGATGTAATGGGGCATGGTATAGGATGCAGATTTAAAAGTTGCACCTTTAGGTTTTGGTATCACCTCAATATGACAAATATGAAAGGAATTATAATAATAGTAATAATAATAATAATTATGTGTCTATCTATTGCCAGACGCCACAATCCCACAAGGGGTGGCCATTTGACTTTGAGTTATGTGGTTTACGGGGAGGGGCACTAGCCCTCCATCAACCCACTTGTTGACACGTAGGGAGCACACATGGTTTGGTTATATGGTTACCACGCAGCGTTGTAAATGGTTTCTTTATAATAATAATAATAGTAATAATAATAATCTGGTCTTTTGTTTCTCAAAAGCACCAGTTCTTCCATAGGGAATTCACTTGTGGTCAACACACATATACATTATTTTTTACAATTACAAGATTTGTGACATCTCTCATATACAATACAAACTTCATCAGTAGAAAAAATATGAAAATGGCATTAATTAAACCCTACAATCATCCGTCTAGGTATCTCTCTCCAGGTTGCAGCATTTTGAAAAAAGAAAGGCTTTCAGCTTTCTCTTAAAGTTTTCAACAGAAGAAAGTTGTCTCATGGACAATGGCAGTCTAATACATATTGTAGGGGCTCTGTGCACTAACAACGATCAGAGAAAGATGACCGGTGAATGGCTCTGGGCTCATTAAGATGCAAAGGAATCGTCTTCACTGCGTAACATCCCTGGGCGTGCTGATGGGGGTTTTAACAGTTCAGCAGGATACTTCGGTTCACCAAACTTAAGAACCTTGAATGTAATAAGATACAGCGTAAATTCAGTTCTAGCCATTACTGGTAACCATTGCAGCTCAGTCAGGAACCGGGTAGTCAAGGCTCTTGGGGGTAGACCAGAGACAAGCAATGCCACCCTGTTCAACACAGACTGAGCTTTTGTTAGTATATTATTTGGAAAACCAATCCACAGTGAATTACAATAATCAACATGGGACAAGACCACTGCATGGACCTATGTTAAGAGGCAACTTCTATTCAGGAATTTTCTCATAGAGTACAGATTTCTGATAATGCAAGTTACACCATCTGACAGCTTGATTAATGTGTTCTTTGTAATTTAACTTTGAAGTAAATTAAACACCCAGATTTTGAATAGAACTGACTGGATGAAGCTGTGACACACCAGTGTTCAAAGCCAGAGCATTATCAGTGTTGTTACCCTTTCTGTTTCCTCTGATGATGATAATCTCAGTTTTACTCTCATTCAGCTTAAGTTTCCTCCTAGCCATCCAAATCTTAATATCAGACATTAGAGATTCAAGCTTAGTCTTATTATCGTTGATATCTGACATCTTAACATAGAGCTGAGTGTTGTCAGCATGAAAATGATGGGACACATCATGAGCATCAAGTAAAGACGATAACTAGTTGTGTAGATAGTAAATAGAATTGGACCCAAAACTGATCCATTAGGGACTTTGAGCAGGTGGGGAGCGGAATCAGAGCTAGCTTAATCAACAACCACTCTCTGTGATCTGTCCAACAGACATGACTTAAGGAGCTAAAGAGCACTATTATGAATGCCATAAAAATACAGATCATCCAACAGTATATGATCTACTGTATCAGAAGCTGCAGACATCCAACAGAACTAGGAGAGAGGACATCCCACCACAGGTGTTTGCCACTAAGTCACTATGAATCCTTGTTAACGCAGTTTCAGTTGAATGGTATTTTCTGTATTCTGATTGAACAACAGCAGTGACTCTGTTGTGTTCCAGTAGTGGTAGAGTTGACTGAGTTTGGCACGCTCAATAATCTTGGAAAAGAAAGACAGGTTAAAAACGGGACGATAATTTGTCATGCTCAACATCAAGGCCAGGTTTCTTGATTAGGGGCCTAAGAAAAGCATGTATCTCAGACTGCACAAAATTATTTTCTAAGAAGCATATATTTATTATGGTGCAGGTGGAGTTTGCTGCATGCTCATACACATCAGGCAGTTGTGACAAGTTACACGGATCGAGTGGGTATAGGGTTTTGTTAAGTTCTGTGATGTAACATTTGACTTCATTTACATCCAGTGGATGAAGTTTTGATAGCAAATGACCCCCTGTGTGCCTTGGTTGGAAGTCAACTGAGTACACTCCACTAGAAGAACTGTTGTCTAAATAATTTTTTATAAAAGATATCGTACTTGTAATAAATGAAGCAGAATCAGAAGCCAATTGGGCAGGAGACGCAAATGACCCCCTGTGTGCCTTGGTTGGAAGTCAACTGAGTACACTCCACTAGAAGAACTGTTGTCTAAATCATTTTTTATAAAAGATATCGTACTTGTAATAAATGAAGCAAAATCAGAAGCCAATTGGGCAGGAGACACAGAAGTTGGTTTAGCAGTTGCATTCCTCTGACTAGCCTAATTGTTCACAGTTGCAGACTTTTTTTTTTCCTTTTTTAATTACCACCTTTTTTTGGGGGGGGGAGGGCCTTGGCCCAATTTGGCCCAAAATTTAATCAGGTGATAAGAAAGTCGTAACCCATCATCCCTGTAATTTTTGTCAAAAATCACATGAGTAGTTTTTGTGTAAGGTTGTTAACAGACAGACAAACAGAGTAAAAATAATACCTGTCCCCTAGCCCCTCCGGGACGCCAACGGGTAATAATTTGGAACATGTCTAACGAGAATATTGAAAAACAAACTGGGATACTTACCATACATATCATACTCGGAAATGCGACTTATGCTTTTGTACGTGATAATTGCTTGAAAATGGGTGACTTCCTATTGTTTAGCATTTTCTGTGTACCTTTCTAGAGATGTAGTGGTACTGGAAGTAGTAGACTGCGAGATAATGCTGATTTCGTGTGTGTAGTGTGTCAGGGAGAGCATGTGGATATTGAAAGGTGTGAAAGGATTGAACTTGCCTGTGAGTCTCTTGTGTGTGTGGAAGAGTTTATTATTTGGGAGACATGGTATGTGCTGGAGGTGGTGTAGGAGCTAGCTCTGAGGCTAGATTGAGGAGTGGTTGGAAGAAGTTCAGGGAGTTGTTGCCTCTCCTGACATTCAGAGGACTCTCCCTCTGTGCTAAGGGTTCTTTGTATGCAGTATGTGTTGGGAATGTAATGCTGTATGGTAGTGAGACTTGGGCAGTAAAGGAAGAGGATATTCACAGGTTCATACATGCAGAGATGGCAATGATCAGGTGGATGTGCAGTGTGTCCTTGAGTGCAAGGCCTGGGGGGACTAGGTTTACAGTGGAAGAGTTGAAAGGTAGGATGGGACTGGAGTGTGTTGTGATGAGGAGAGGTAGATTGAGATGGTTTGGGCATGTGAAGAGGATGGGGGATGATAATTGGGTGCAAAAAGTGAGAAGTATTAATGTTGAGGGTAGGGTAGTGAGAGGTAGACTGAGAAAGACCTGGGACGAGGTCACAGAGTGTGACCTCAGGGTTAAGGGACTAAATAGGGAAGCTGCCCAAGATCGAGCAGCATGGAGAGCTGCCATCAGGTGACCTTGGTCAATGCATGCAAGCCTTCAGAAACAAAAATGAAAACTATCTATCCATCCGTCATTCTATCTAGCTATTGCCAGATGTCCTAATCCTGTACTGGGTGGCCTCCATGTTGTCTGCCATTTAGCTGCCTACCCTGCTTCTCATCCTTGGTCTCTACCTCGTTCTCACCTCCTGTTTGCTCATTATCATAATGTGTAACTCTTAGAATGAACCTTATAACACAGGTGACTTGGAGTCATCACAATAAAACTTTTAATTTAAAAAGTTTGAAGTTTTTGACACCCCTTCCTTTATTGAGTTGTACTCATCCTACAATTGCTCCAGGTTTTGCCAATATTTTCTCAGATTTATCAGAGTACAAAGTAACCCCCAGATGTCAGGGACATATATGTTGCCAGGGGACCTTCTTTATATGCTTCTTTTCGTAGTAGAGGTGTATCTGTCTTCAGACTTAAAGGGTAAATTCCCTACTATAATAGCAACAGTGGTGGTGGTTATATGAGTGCAAGTGCAAGGAAATATAAACATTTTCCCAAAAGTAACACTGTTTATGATATATCTATTGTCCTTAAAAAGCCCCCTTCTCCCCACATATATAGGGATTGGTACCTGTCTTCAGACTTGCAGTTCCCTACTATAAGAGCAGAATTTGTGGTTATCTAAGTGCAAATACACCACAGGAAATTATTATTGCTGCACCAAAAGTAGCTCCTCAGTGATTACATAAGCAATCACTTTCTCCACAGATGTAGAGACTGGTACCTGCCGTGAAACTTGTAGTTCCCATCCATGAGAGCTTCTGTGGTAATTGTTATCTGAGCGATAGTACAAGATGTCGGGGGCGTGTGTTGTGTGTGGTGAGGTGGTGGAGGGTAAGCCTCTGTACAAGAAGCTTGGGGATGGAGAGCACAATGTAGAGGTGATGACAGCTCTCAGGGCACTGCAACTGATAACACTTCCTGAATCAGCCAAGAACAGTAGCTACATCTGCTGGGACTGCGATGAGGTTGTTGTCAGAGAGTATGGCAGGTATGTACAGTACTGTATCAAGATGTCACTATGCCCTTTTTACTCTACTTGGCCCAAAATTTCCTGTTTTTCCATCTTGAATGCTGACCTGTAACAATAAATTAGCACTGGATAGTGATGCTGGATTATAGAAAGTTTGTATAACTGTTGTACTGTCCTTTTCTGCCACTGAGCTATGTGAAATAAGCTACAAAAGAATAAAAATTTGGCCTAAGTTAAAGTAAAAAGAAAAAAAAAGTGGGTTAGTGCCGAGGTGTGGGTAGTGCTGTACCTAACATACCGTATACTGTAACAGGTAGTTGTAATAGTTGTTTGGCAGCATGTAAATGGGGACTAAGGGACTTACTGTGCAAATCTTCTCTTCCATTTGGCTTTGTAGTACACTCGAATACTTGGATTGCAGTTGAAGAGTTGAGGAAGGATGGGATTGGAGTGTATTGGTTTTGTGTTTGACGGGGGATAGATTGAGATGGTTTGGACATGTTGAGAGGATGGAGGATGACAGTTAAGTGTAGATGGTGAGATGTTTGTCTCGGAGATAGGGTTGCAAGGGCAGACCAAAACAGACTTGGGACAAGGTCACAGAGTGTGACCTCAGGGATAAGGGACTGAATAAGGAGACTGCCAGAGATTGTACAGTGTGGAGAGCTGCCATTAGGTGACCAAGACCAATGCATGCAAGCATGTTGGAGGCTTTATAAATGGTACGAAATGATATGGCTTTGTTTTCCTTCTAGTTTTGTAGGAAATTTGATTGGGTATTGTGTCTTCCTTTAGTTTTACAAGAAATTTTGTCAATGATCCTGTTTTGCTTCTAGTTTTGTAGGGTGTTTCATCAATAATTGTTAGTTTTGCAAAAAAAAATTATAATAATAATAAATTTGATCAGTAATTGTCTTCTTTCTAGTTTTGGAGGAAATTGGAAACTGTAATCCTGTCTTTCTACTTTTGTTGGAAATTTGATCAGTAATCCTGTCATCCTTCTAGTTTTGTAGGATATTGGAACAGTGAAGCACAGCATGGTATACAATGTTAGCTGATCTTGTTTTGCACAGACATCTGGAGATGGCTGCAAAGGAGAAGGCAGCCAGACAAGCCAGAAAGCAGCGACAGAAACTTTCACAGAAGAAGAAATCAAAAGCCTATGACATGAAGATGAAGAAGAAAGTGGCAGAGGCAGCCAGGCAGGAGTCATTCTGGGTGGTGCAGCAGGTGAACCCACCCCCACCACGACGAGAACGCAGACCAAAAGTCCGTCGACAGAATGTGAGCAGCGGCTACGGTATTAGTAAGCTCAACAAGGCTCACCATAGCTCCCACTGCCTCATGTGTGACAGTGGGTTTGAGAGTGAGAGTCGAGGGTTCCTGCGACACTCACTGAAGAAGGCCGTCAATGACGAGATGGATGTGGCACAGGTTATGGAGGTGGGTGTGTTTGCCAGTATGTAAGCTGTTGATTGTAGTAATAGTAGTAGACATGAATCAAATGGAGTGCAGGCTTTGAGAGCAAGAATTGAGGGTTCCTGCAGTGCTGCCTAGTGTGTCACTTAAAGCCAGGTATAAAGGCACACCATTTTATATGTAACATCATTTTCCTTCGGTTGTTATGGTGCAAGTACAGTATTTCATTTATCACATGGTTTAGGTACAAGTATTTGATTTATGCCATGGTTTTGCTAAAGGTACAACCATGGTTTAAGTGCAGGTACAGTGATCCCTTGGTTATCTCATATTATTGGTACTGAGCATGACACATGATAACTAAATTGTTTGTAAACAAACGCACAGAACCTGTGGGATTTACCCTAGTTGGTACCAAGCATCCTAAGTACAAGCCAAAATTTTCCCATTTACAACAATTTAGACCCACTAAATAAATACATACATATGTACTGGTATAGTATATACCTATCAGAAACACACATAGGCTTGGTTAGGTTAAGAGCCTATCTCTCTATAGTTAGACACCGTAATCCCCTAAGGGGTGGTCGTTTGTCAGATTGAAAGAAATGAAAAGGGCACAACAGGGAAGAAACATGTAAAATAGAAACTTGAGATGGGCTTCAAGTTACGGCACTTAAGGCAAGGGGTTGGAGGGTTTGTGGTCTCCACCATCTGGGATTAACTCCTAGACTAGGGCCTCATGTTTGAATCCCTCAGAGCCATCATAAACCACAGACAATGCATGATCATTGTCGGCAGAAACCCACTCAGGTGTTTGATAACGATGTTTATGAGCTGAAAATTGCATGATAACGGCAGGAGTGAAGGTTTTCATCTTGCAGTGATGGCGAAAACCACTCTAAGTAAGGGATCACTGTATTTCATGTGTCCTATGGCTTTGGTGGAGGTACAGTGAGTCCTTGGTATACGAAAGCTCGATGTACGAATTTTCGAAGGTACAAAAGCGATGAATGTAGGACAAATTCCAGTAAACAAAAAGCCTCTGTCTTGGTGGTACGAAAAGCGATACGAGAGGAAATATGAAAAATTAAAAATGGGCCTTGCACAGTACCAATATTACAGTAAGTACAGCAGTTGTATGTTTTATTTTTTAATGTCTGTACGACAGTATAGTGTTGTATACGTGTATTGCATACTTCAAAATAGGAGGGGTAAAGTTTACGTGGGGGGTCCAATGGGGTCCTGGAGTGCTTCCCCCCCTTTCTATGTATATTTCAATGGGGAAAATCGTTCCGATATACGAAATTTCGCATTACTAAAGTTTTTTTTGGTCCCTATCCCTTTCGTATATCAAGGACTCACTGTATTTGGTTTAGCCAGTGATTTTGGTGTAGGTATGTGATTTCCATGGCTTTGGTGCAGGTACAGTTTATGATTTATTCCATGGTTTTGGCACAGGTATATGATTTATTCCATGGTTTTGGGACAGGTATATGATTTATTCCATGGTTTTGGTGCAGGTATATGATGTAGTCCATGTTTGTAGTGCAGGTATTTAGTTTAGCCCATGGTTGATATGTGATATCATTGTTCATTTTGTTGTGATGATGCAGGTCCTTGGCCTGGCCCGCCACATAGAGCCCAGCATGAAGGCACGTCGGTTCATCTGCAACCCATGTTATGTCATCATCCGCCGCAATTATAAGAACAAGCTTCTCAAAGGCACATCCATTGAGAGTCCACCCACCACAGCACCACCACCAACTCAGGATCCCATCCACCGAGCCACGACGGAGGAGCACGCAGCGGAAATTGTGAGTTGAACGCTTATGTATTAGGAGATGAGGTAGAGCCAGGATTCTGAGGGCTTGAATGGGGAGTGAATGAGTGTCTGACCCATTTCATTATGGGACTTTAGCACCAGTCGAACAGGGCAATACTCCTGAGGTGGTGGGAAAGCTGGTGACAGAGAGAACTGAAACTCCTGTTTCAATTGCCCTCAGGACTAGTTTCTGATGATCCCCCTTTGCTCAACTTTTCATTATTTCCGTAACATGGGGATTAGACCAACATGTTCTCCTATATATTTCCCTCCAGCTGTCTACACTAAGCAACGTGCTCGTTACAGTCCACACGTAATGGTCCATCATCATCATCATCATCATCATCATCATCATCATCATCATACAGACCTCCTTTCCCATCCTAGGGCAGGGCGAGGAGTAGCAACATCCAGACAGCCCAAGTTTGCCCAGTCCAATGGGCCATGCTTCCATTCACTCATCATTCAAGCCCCCGGAATCCTGGCTGTATCTGATATGCCAAAAAACTTTCACCATGTTCTGTACCTTTCTTCTTTGTTGTTACTCATGCCACACCACACACTGCTGTAGCATTCCTAATTAAGCAATCCCTATATGCATTCCACAGGCTGTCCAGATCCATTTCATTCCAATTCATTGATTCTAGCTCCTCCCCTATTTTGGTCCAGTATTCATCTGCCATTTCTTTGATCCTTAACTTCTCAACTTCCAGTCTTTCTCCCTTACTGCTCCTCTCTCTCCTGGTCCACCTCACTCCTCTCAGCTTGATCTTGCATACTGCAATCATATGATCTGACAGACCTTCGCATCGTCCTCTCACAGCCCTCGTATCAGCAATCATTCCCAGCATCCTCTCCATGAGCAGGCAACCAGCAGCAGGCTCCATTCAGTATGATCCCTCTTTCCTCTATAACATGTATGTTCCAGAATTTGCAAAATGGCATCTCAATACTAAGCCTTGAATCCCCAGGATAGGGAGGGGGGGACCATAAATGTTCCCACCATCCACCCCTCTCGCGGTGACAACCAAGTGAGATGCATGGAGCCATGAAAATGTACAGGAATATAAGGGCAGCTAGTGCATTAGGTCACTGGTTACATGGTGGTTACTATGGTAACAGGATGCCTCGTGGTGACTGGTTTCCACACACAAACAACTCTGAGATGTAATAATTCTGTGTGCACTCCACATTCACATGTAAAGTGCCTCAGTAGATACCAGTGATGGAAATAAGCTTTTGATTTGATTGAGGCAGTAATTCAAAATAAATTGAATCACTGATAGAATTCTCTGAGGGTAAATTTAACTAAACAAATGAGAAATGTGTCATAATCAGAAGGACAAAAATTGATGGTTAGGAATGGTTAAGTTTGAGAATTTCATATTTGCAGACAAAAATTCTTTATTAAAAATATTTGCCCACTAGTTATGAAAACTATGAGAGAAAAGGGTCATCTGGTTCCTGATCAAGAATAGCAAGATCATCAGTGATCCTGTCCTTTCAGTATGTTTAGTGGGTAATATGCAGGTATGAGTCAAAAAAGTGAGTGTATAACTGGTTGGTCCTGAACCAGTTACATTTATTCCCATTTGTTGTTTTAGTTATTGCAGGTTCTTGTTATTGTGGTAATTTGGTAGACCATTTAACTGCAGTCAAGGAGATTTGACTGTACTCACATAGTTAAATAATGATTGCAGGAGTTGATTTGTGGAGGAAGGGTGAACCAGTTGGGATTTTCATCTGTTGTGGAAAAGTTTGCAGCATATCTGCAAAAGTAGGGGGCTGAGTGTGCAGTACCCAGATTGCGAGTTGGCTATAGATATATAGATAGAGATGCTAGGCTGATGATACAGTATTAGTAACCGGACTCTTGTCATAGGCCAAGTTGCTGCCACCAGTCCTAGCCAAATGCTACAATATCCTAACCACCAGTCTGTTAGTACTGCTAACCATAGCACTAGATAAAGAGATAGACAGACAGATACAGGTCAGTCCTGGTTTGACAATGGGATACGTTAAGCAAAAACTCATCATTAGACGGTGTAAACTTAACATGTATAGGAATGTGTTTTTGAGCCTTGGGAGTTCCACCCCAGCCAAGTCTAAAACCCACCCAAATGAGTCCAAAAACAAGTTTCTAACTCCTCTAAACCCCCAAATAGCTTTAAAACAAGCTAAACTAGGCACACAAGCATTTTATAACTATCCTAAATCCACGTATAATATCTGAAAATCATGAGAAATAAGTTCTGGAAAAAATCAAACTCAGTAAATTGTACCCCAAAGTGTCTATTTTCACCCCTTTTATGACTAATACACATTAATCAAGTCTAAAAACAGTTTATAAATCAACCTAAACACAAAATTTAAGTCTAAAATATAATTAAAATCGGTTAAAAAAGAACAAACCCTATATGTATATGCAGTAGGTAGATAAAGGTTAGGCTGATTATATTTCTTACCTGGTTCTTTGATACAGGCCAAGCTGCTGCCACCAGCCCTAGCCGAGTGCTACAAGATCCTGACCACCAACCCGTTAATACCACCTGCCGTAGCACCAGTAATAGACCACAATGACAATACCAGCATCACCAATGTAGACCTGAACACTGTCACCCCACAAACACTAGTACTGCCATCTACACCACTGGGAGATAATCAGACATATTCTCATGCATACTCCACCCCACCTGAAGATGAGACTGTGCCACACTGGACCCTAAGTAAAAAGAACAGTACCATCACCTCCCCACAAAAATCAGGAAGTATGCATAAAATCACTCCCCTCTTACTTACCAATAAAAGCGTCAGCAATATTAACAAATCTCCGAGAGCAGGGGCGTCGGAGGATACAGATGCTGAGGAAGAAGACGAAGGACTTAATTTATCCCAGGATGAGCACGGGAATTACTTTATTGACGTCATGAGCACTCACAACAGTGAAAGTGAAAAGAGAGAAGCGGTGTTTGAAGGCACACCGCACGCCCCTCGGAAGAAGAAAAATGTACTGCTTCCCAAACGCCTGCACCACCACCTGTCAGGTAACGGCTATGACTCCCCTACAGTATCCAGCAGTGATAGGGCAGATAGCAATATGCATGGGGAGGAAGAGGCAAGGGCATCACCGATGCTTGCAGGCAGCACCATCAGCCAGGACGCCTGTGACTCCCACACCTGCAACATCTGCGGCATCTCATTCTCGGGCAAGGCCTCGGACTGGTGGCACACCCTTACCAGTCACCTCAGTGGATTTGATAGCATCACAGTTAACATGGCACTCAAGGTTAGTCTAAAGCCATCCTTGCTTCTTTCTAATCTTGACTGGAAGCACCCAATCTTTGTCTGAGGCAGTGTGCTGGAGAGGGACAAATTCATGTTGTGGCACCAGTGTGACTCGTTGCTAGAGCTGCGTGGCTATACTAACATTCCTCATTTCGCTCCCTATCTCCCAAAAGGAGGGTGATTGACAGCAGCCACTCATTCTGATAGTCATGATTATTGTAGTCTGAAACCAGCCTTGATTGTTCATATAGACTGCCTACATATTTTCTGCTGTGAAAATAGTTAAGGCTTATCCATTGATAGTTCTGAGTTGAACTCAGTTATTTCTGACTGTTAACATGGCTGTCAAGGTTAGTCAGCATTTTCCCTTGTTTTGGGATGCCCTTCATGGTTGATAAATTTTCAGCCACACTTATTTTCGGATTTCCTTGATTAATTGATTGATACTTAACTCACCGAAGCTGGAGATGTATTTTCCAGTGAATTCTTGCCATCTCTTGATGATTTTACTCAGCTTGTGATAGATTTTTCAAACTGGAGAGATCAGTTATGGCTTTTGTAAACCCCCTTCAGTATAATAAACATTTTCTAAGCTGAGTAAAATTATTTGGGAGCAGCAAGAATAAAGTAAAAAGAGCCATGTGGATTTAAAAGGGGTTAAATATTTTTTTGTGAAAATAATTGAGGTCTGCATATGAAACAAGTTTTTATTATTTCTGTAAGAAAATTGTGGAATGAAGACCCTGGTTTAGAAATTTATCCTAGTGACTAAAATTCTACCGGTATCAGGTGCTTGAGACCCAGTTGGCTCACACGACTGAGGGAGTGAGGGCAGCTCAGCAAGTCTGCCTACCCTGCTTTACCATGGTTTCTGCTGGGTTCAAGTAAGGATTAAGCACTAGACTCCATGCTAGCCAACTTGTCCATAAAGGTGTACCTTCTTGGCCACCGCTTGATACTCGTGGAAGGTCAGTGTGAAATTTATGAATTAATATGAACATAATATTTGATTCAGGTCACCTTTTTGTCAATAGAAAGTAGACTGCCTAAGCCAAGTAGAGGTGACTGTTAGGAGGTGGTGTGAATTTATGGACAAGTTGGCTGGTACAGGGTATAATGTACAGTTATTCACAAAAGTCATGTCATCAAGTCCAGCTTTCCTGAACCCCATAGGTCTGCAACAGCTAATCTAATACATATTACATTTGTATTTTTGTCAGGTTCTGATGATATAATTATGTCCACCAGGTCACAGGTAGTACAGAGGTTTGCCCGCCAGAAGAACTTAAACGCATCACAGATTGACCTGTCTCGAGTCAAGGTGCGCCTGTTGTCCAAGGAAACCGTGGCATCATCGGATTTCGAAAAGCAGAACCTGGGTGCAGGGAGAGGGGTGGTTGATAATGATGGTGTACAAGATGAAAATAGTGAGGTAGATGCTGGTGACTCTGGGAATGATAGTTGTGATGAGAGTCCAGTGGATGGCATGGATGTGGATTTTGAAAAGGTGAATAATTTACTGAACAGCAGCATCCATCGTGGTCATAAGAGAAAGGGAATTGATGGTGAGGAATTCCAAGTAAATAAGAAGATGAACTCTGGGGAAATGCACAGTAATCTCACTCCCACAACAAGTACAGTTAGGGATTCGGCTGTCTTAGGTTTCAAAGGCCGGCCCATAGTTAGGAAAGAGGTGCAAAAGAGAAGATACAAGACCAAGGCAAGGAACAGGAAACGTGGTAGGAAGAAGAGGAAACCAAGTGTGGGGGTAGTTACAACCTGTCTTATCCCTGGTAGAAGGCCGAGAGGTAGACCACGTAAACCTCGAGTAGATGTGCCAGCTGTACCCAACTTTGCCAGTGCAGTAGATGGGGTCCCAGTTAGAAGACGCAGAGGCCGGCCTAAGAAGATGAGGTCGGGGAATGAAGCAAGTTTGGTTGTCGTACCTGAAAATAGGGTCCAGGAAGATGCTGAGGTGGGGGAGGAGGCCAGCGGGAAGCCAGTCGTTGTCCTGAAAGACCTCAAGTTTGTCTTACCGCGGGAGGCGTTTGGAGGAAAAACCGTATCAGCTTTGACAATCGAGGAGAACATATCAGAGCCAAGTGCGACTGAACAGACCCAACCCTCCACCATCCTCTCCGACTTGATGAATAACACCCTACTTGACTCAACTCCCATGGGATCTAGAACAAACTTATCGCCTTTGCAGGTCGTCTTTAATGCCCTCTCCACCTACCACCCTTCTGAACCAGAAACCAAAGACAGTGCCCAATCTCAGGTTAGTGAAAATCGAGTATCTGTGATAGTTTCATTAACCCTTTCAGTATGTTACTGTATTTTTCCATTTTATTCTTATTTACAAATGATTTTACTCAGCTTAGGAGTGCCCCATGTTAGAGAAGGTAATAAAGGCCATATCTAACCTCTCCAGTATGAAAGGTACAGTAATCCCTCTAATATCCGAACGCCCAATATCCGAACATCCCCACTAACCGGACATAATCCTCCTGGGATCCAATATTCCCAAAATGGGCCAAAAACTGCAAAAAATTCGAAAAAAATCTGACTTTTTTCCCTCCCATAATTTGAAATTCCCGCCTGGCGCCAAACAGCTGTTACACCATGGTCCCTTCACCCCTTCCTTCCTCCCCCTCCCCTGTCAGGTTGCCATTTGGTATTTTTCATTACCAAGTGTGGGCCAATTTGGTAATGAAAAATTCGTTTGGTAATGCATTAGAATAATGCATTACCAAATGGATTTTTCACATGTATGAGGATACACAGGATGGAGATGGTGGATTGTTTGTTCTCTCTGATTAATCTGCTACCCTACATAGTGTGAAAATAATCAACATGGTGTTAGTTATAAGGAGAGTGATTACATGTATTTCCACTTGTATATATAATTACAGTAGTGAAGAATATATGCTAGCTTTACGAATTTGGTAATGAAAAGTTATATTTGACAATGAAAGTTGAGGAGATTGGTAATGTGGCTGTTGCGATCTGGCAACTCTGTTACCCCACCAACATCAACAGTCACAGCTTAACTCCGATGGAGAGCAGATACTCATAACAGTGCAAGCCACAGGTGCTTGTTTTTTGTGAATAAACAGTGAATAAACTGCAATACCTTGCCACTAGAACACACAGGAATTTACAGTGTTGTGCAGTGTTAAGAAATTAGAATTTAGAGTGCAGAGGATTAACTGTGGACTGCAAACTGGCGGTTCAAACCAGTCCAAGACCAAGGGACTTGTAAGTACCCAGAATGTTTAATATTGTATGAACTCACCTCTAAAACCTCATTTTATGGTTCTTTTGCATTTATTTCAGTCTTTTATGTCCCTTATTGGTGTGATTTGGGTCTTAAATAGGTGCTATGCATGTCCAGAGGGAGTTGTATAGGTGTTTTTCAGAGTTAGGGTCCGTAAGTACTAGTCCATAAGCTGGGGCCCAATATCCGGACAGGACCACTATCCGGACCTGCCTATGGCTCTATTGATCCGGATATTGGAGGGGTTACTGTATAGTGTTTTAAGCATAATGTTTTTTTCCAATTTACAGTATTTCAAATGTATATTAGCATAGGTGACCCCTTAATTGAGAAGAATTAATCCATCCATCCATCGTCTAATCTTGTGTTGCCTCATGAGGAGTGTAGGAGCCTAGGACTGGCAGGTTGGTCGTGAGATTTAATATGAGAGTGACCAGCCTCGCTCATCCCTGAGTGGCATAATGTGAGCAATAAACCCCAGCCATCCCTTGGATATAAATCTTCAGTGGCTCAGTCTGATTGGAACGCCTTAATTATCTACTAAATCAGCAGGCACCATGATTTGGTTTTATGTGGAGAGGATGGAGGATGAAAGACTGACGAAGAGAGTGTATGTGAGTGAGGTGGAGGGGGGAAGAGGGAGGGGGAGGCCGAGGATGAGATGGAGGGATGGGGTGGAGAGGTATATGAGAGAGGGGTGTGTGAGTTGGGAGCAGGACAGTGAAATGGCGGGGGACAGGGCGACTTGGAGGCGATTTGTTTGTGGCCACCCCAAACGGGATTGAGGCGTCTGGCAATAGATAGATAGATAGATAGGTTACCACCCAGCATAGTAAATGGTTTCCTGGTGTACATGAAACCATTTGGCTTGTTGTTCAGTGTAATCACCCATAGAGTGTGACCTCAGGGATAAGGGACTGAATAGGGAGGCTGCCAGAGATCGAGTAGTGTGAAAAGCCAACGTCTGGTGACCAAGCTTGATGTATGCAAGCAAGTTTGAACCTTTATAAGTGATATGACACACTATTATGAATTTATTACTCGTATTATTATTGTTATTATTATTATTATTATGATGATGATTATTATTGTTGTTGTTATTACAGTACTGGTAGTTTTTTTTTTTTAATGTACCGGTACTGCCCATGCTATTTGTTGTAAACTTGTTTCTGATATAGTACAATACTTTGTCATTATAGTGAATGGGTTAAGTGCAAAAGAACACAAGAATCTGTTTAATTTTTAATGTGTTTCAAGCCAGTTCACTTGACTTGGCTGCTGCCATTAAGTGGAAAACAGGAGACCAGTGAGGTGTGTGTGTGTGTGGGTTTAACATGATATGGTCAGACTTCTGGTACATCTAATTGGATATCAAACACCTACACTGATGGTGTCTACAGTACATCCTTGGTCTCCTTCTCCACCTTACTTTGCTGTCCTGCAACACTTATCCCCTCACTCATATATCTCCTCTGCATCCTTGCATCTTAGCCTTGGTCTCCCTTACCACTCACTCGCAGACACTCTCTTAGTCAGTCTTTCATTCTTCTTCAACAGGCAGTTGATGGCACGGACAGTAACAGTGACGTACGTGTGTGTGGCCGTTGCGTAGTGTGTGGATTCAACTATATGCTGCGGCCGTGCTTGTGGCACACCCTGTCAGACAACATCAAGCCACCCACACTGATGGTCCCAATGGAGTGGGTGTGTGTGTCCCTCAGTGTCATGCAGCTTCCCTTGCCAGAGCCTGAACACAAAGAGGGAAAGGTGAGTTATGTAAAGTCATGATCGGTATACTGTGGCTGTTTCGCTCTTACTTGTCTAGATTTTCACCTATTTTCAGCTTTATTTGCATAGCACAGGGGCAGAATAAACTAATGCAGCAACTGTAGCCATTCCTTCCCTAATACTTCTCCCGACTAGCATCATATTTTAGTGTCAATCTTTTGTTACAAGTCAGTATTAAAGATGGTGAGATGGCAATTTTAGGTCAATGTATAGTGCAAAAAGGGTGTAATAACAAGCACTTCTTTGTATTTTAGGCTTGTGACCAGTGCAACACCAGCCTGGGGGGAAAATTTCAGTAGTTTGTGAAGAATGCTCCTTTTTTTAGTTTGTTTATTTAAACTATACTATATAGCCAAATTATGGCACCTGGTGGTTCAGTGGGTAATTAAGGTGCCCCAGTCAGATTGAGCTTGTGAAGGTTTATATCCAAGGGGTGGTTAGGGGTTTATTGCTCATGTAATGCCACTCAAGGATGGTTGAGGCTGGTCTCTCTCATCTTAAATGTCAGAACCAACTTGCCTAACCCCAGGCTCCTACACTTCTCATGGGACAACATAGGATTGGATGATAGATGGATAGATCTATATTTTACAGAAGGCTTAGTTGCAAAAAGTGTGGGTAGTAACAAACACTTTTCTGTATTTCAGGTTTGTGACCAGTGCTACACCAGCCTGGGGGAGAAATTCCAACAGTTTGTGAAGAGTAAGGTTGGTGAGTCGTGTGGTTTGGCAGCAGAGGAGGTGGACCTTTCTGAGTACCTTATCACGTTCAACCCTCAGACCATGAACCTCGAGGCAGACCCTAAACAGCAGTCCTACATTTATGAATTTGTGAGTACACTTGTGAATGAACTTGTGGGGTTTTGTGGGTAAACTTCAGATTGTGTTTTTGGTTAGTCTTTTGTCTTTTTTGCAAGTAATGTATGAAAACAGGGCAGACTTTAAACAAGAGTCCTTTGCCCATGGATATGAGTATACTTGTGAATGAAGTTGTAGGGTTTTGTGGATAAACTTGTGGCATTTTATGAGTTTCCTTGTGAGTTGTGAGTAAATTTGGTGGGTTTTGTGAATGCAGCATTTTATGAACATTGAGGCAGACCAAAAACAATAGTCATACATCCATGATTTTGTAAACACACTTGTGAATGAATTTGTGAGTGAACTTTTGACCATGTGATGGTTCTGGTGAGTGAACTTGTGTAAGGTGAACATGATAAGGGTTTAGTTTGTCTTTTATTGTTATTTGATACACAACAGATTGACTTATTGAAGGTAGGCCATATGAACTGCATGTATAAAAAAAAAAAATATCCTTCCACCTACCCATCCCCCACCCCACTCCATTCCCTCAAATAGTAATAATAATAATAATAATAATAGTAATCATTATCACCAACATCATCATCATCATCATCATCCAGACCTCCTTTCCCACTCTAGGGCGGGGTGAGGAGTAAGCAGTGTCCAGACAGCCAAAGTTTGCCCAGTTCAGTGGGCCATGCTTCCATTCACTCATCATGCAAGCGCACAGAATCCTGGCTGCACGTGATAGGCCAAACAATTTCACCACGTACTGTAGCTTCATACATGCTCATCCGATAGAGTCAATCCAAACGCTGTCAGATTGTAAAAGGTTGCCAAATCCCTGGTATTGGACTTCTTCGCACAGAATTCATCCAGCCAACTCGGTCTCTTGTCAGTCATGTAGCCTCACCAACTTTCATACCTCTCTTTCTAACACACTCATCCACCATATCTCTCCACCTTCTTCTTGGCCTACCTTGCCTCCTCCTTCCGTCAGATTTGCTCAGATATGCCTTTTTCATCACTGTTGTCATTCATTCTCGTCACATGACCAAACCATCTTAGTGCACTCTCTTCTATTCTGGTGTCCTCAGATTTCCTCACTCGCATCTTTCACGAATCACATTATTCTGTATCCTGTCCACCCTCTGTACTCCACATACATTCCTCAGCAGTCCCATCTCCACTGCTCTTACTCTTGACTTTTCATTTTCATGCCACAGCATAGTCTCACACCCCTATGTTAAAGTTGGCACTAACACTCCTTCATGTAAGTCTTGTGCAGCTGCAACACTCAAGCTGCAGATTGTTAAGGCCGGTTCACACGAGCAAAATCGCGGCAGTTTTTTGCCGGAATTTGCTTCCCGGTAGAAATTCCGGCAACTTTTTTCACCGGTATGGAGAGACCGACATGTCGGTCTTTTTTTGCCGGAATCGGGAGAAAGTTGCCGGGCCGATTAAAATGGAAGCACCGAACAAGGCAAAGCTCTGGGAACGAAGACGAATACGACATCTTTGTGTGTTTACAGTACCACCATTTCGACCTCATCACGCGTGGCCAACACAAGTTTATTCATCATGCCTGCCGTTCTCCAGCAATCACAGTTTCCCTCATCTGCATATTTTGTTTTTTAATGAAGGGTGTCACAAGCCCCAGCAAGTGGTGGTACTGGGTCTTGTTAAGACGGATCCACTCATTTAAAGTTTGGGGATCCTCCAAGCTGAGCTCCCTCACCAGCCTGTAATACACACTCTCTTCTTTTCTCCTAGACAGCCACGGACGAGTCCAGATGCGTGACGGCTCATCTTGAAGTAGAGAAAGTGTAATAAGGGCTGCACACCTGGTACGAGTACGGCGGTCCATCTTTGTTTGTAAACACTGTTGCCGCGTTCCTGCCACTCAGTCCCCGTACGTGTGAACACCTTTCCGGGAAAAATGCCGAAAATTGGCATTTTTCCCCCGCAGATCGGCGAAGAAAACGGCCGCGATTCAGCTCGTGTGAACCGGCCTTTATGCCTCAGAGTTAAAGCCAGGATTCCGGGAGCTTGAGTGATGACTTAGTGAGTGTGTGGCTCATTTCAATGGGCATGCTATTGTTTAGTTACCTGTCATCTTTTTCTCTCTTCTTGCTTTCTTTACCCAACTGCACTCCATCTATGTGTAGGTAAATGAGGTCAGGACGATGATGATGATGATGGCGATGGTGACGATGGGGAAGTAGATCTGTCTCCTGTCTCTATTTGATCTGGAGTCTGGTTTGTAGCATTGGAGCTCCTTATACCCGAAAGAGACAGTATAGGTTTGGGTGTTTTATTGTTTACACCATATTGTAAAAGATAGTTTTGTTGTGTCATGTTATAATGATGTTTTTATGCTGGTGGTCTAGTGAGTTGAGACATTCCAGTTGGTTGTGTCTCATAGTGGGTTAGTACTGAGGGACTGGTTGGGGTTTATTGGTCGTATAGCGCTGATAAAGAGTGAGCAGCTGGCCACTTGTCTTAAATGTCTGGACAGAGCACCCTTGCCTTGTACTTCAGTTCACCTGATGGGCCACTCCTGGCTGTGATGTTTTTGTTTCCTACAGGAAGATGGTGGTGAACTACCGTAACATATCCTGCCACTGATAGACTAATTATTGAGGTAGTTCAACCCCTATATGCTGTTGTGTTTTTGTCATACAGGAGGACGGTTGTGAACTTTTGCCTAGTATCCCACTGCTGGTGCAGCAGTTCAGTATAGACCAGCTGATCATCTGTTTTACAATCAACCACTGCATGATTGGAACATTTTTGCTTTCTTATTTCAATGTGTATTCTCCATTTTCACTTTTATCATCTCCTATGAAGCACCATTTTTCAATACACAGTCACCAATTTTGCTTATGCTATTACTTCAGTCCCTGCATTTGGTGTACAGTTGATCATTATCCAATCAGTTTTCCAGTTTTCCATGAATGCAGCCGGGTGGTATAGTGAGGTTGGTGTATTCAGTCCACTCATACTGATGTCTTTTGTGTCATACAGGAAGACGGTGGTGAGCTACTGCTACGTATCCTTCCACTGATGCAGCAGTTCAGCGTAGACCAGTTAGTGAGTCGGGGAGCACGCCAGCCCTTGCAACCCCACCAGTACTCAGTGTGGCTCCTGCTGCTGCTCAATGAACTGAGGATACAGGTGGGTGCTGCTTTGGGGGAACTAAAACACTGGCTGGTGTCACTCATGCCCTCGGAGATGTACAACAGTGGCCTGCGTCCTTGCCCTGTTGCCCTTGCTGCCTTCCTGCTAAAGATTACTCGAGCTTCAACAGCTGTTTCAGAGGAGGAGCTCAACAGCCCGATTCCAAGCTCCCTCTTTGTGGTAACACCTTCAGAAATGGTAGGTGACCTCCCTTCTTCACCCTCTCCAAGTACACCAACCACTTCTGCTGATTTGGTAGTGACTTCTTCCAGGAATATGATGCAAACCTTATCTGGCAGTTTGGTTAGTGATGGGGGTGAGGTGCTTGAGAAGAAAGACTTGCCGTGGGAGAGGTATCTACAGCACATGAATATGGACAGCCTGATGGTAGGAACAGCCAAGCCTATACCAGTCCACCTCCTAACCCAAGGCTTGGTTTATGCCATATGGCAGGTATCACGTCTGCTTGCAGGGGGGGACCAGCTGATAATAGACTGGGTTAAACAGTTGTCACCTGTGCCCCTTGGTGAAAGCCAGATCCAAAAGCTTGTTACAATGGTTGGCTCACTACAGAGTCACCTAGAGAGTTACCCAGAAGATATACACCAACTTAACTGTGAAGTGTTACCATTGCTAAATAGAGATGATTTTACTCCACACAATAAAATGAGTGCTTCTCAGTCAGCTAGTGAGGTTCAGGAAGAATGTACAGTACCTCAGTCAGATGGGATGAGTAGTTTGGTCAAAGCTTCATCGAAAATGGAAAGGAGGACACCGACGGTCCAAAGTGATGATGATTGGACCCCAGGAAGAAAAGGACAGAATAGGAAGGTTTGGTATGGGAGAAAAGAGAGACTATCAGAAAAATTGAAGCCTAGGAATTCACCAGACTTTAGCAATGATGAGAAAGAGAGATTAACAGAGCAATTGTCGGAAGAGCAGAAGTGTAGCCATTCAGCAGAGCACAGCAGTGAGGAGAGAGAAGTAACAGAGCAATTGCTGGTGATACAGAAACATAACCACTCAATAGAACAAAACAGTGAGGAAGGAGGGACATTAAGAGAGAGATTATCAGAGAAGCTGATAGCTGACAGTACACAAGACAGCAACAGGAGAGATGGAGAGGCATTAACGGAGAGATTAAATGAGGATAAGAATCCTAGCAGTTTGCCTGAATACAACAGGGAGAGTAAAGAATCATTATCCTCATCACCAGGCAGTGACATAATATTACCCACAACACTGATACTGACTTCAGACGGCATCACCACCACCACATGTATCTTGTCACATGATTCAAATACTGTTACAGAAGTGAGAGCATTGTGCAGTCCTGTTACTTCACCAGCAAAGTTAATCTCTCCAGCCTCCACGCCCTCTGCAATGTCTGATACCACCAGCACTGCAACTGTAACTTTTGGCACCACTTCAACTGTAACTTCTGACACCACTTCCACTGTAACATCTGATAACACCACCAACGCTTCCACTGTAATTTCTGACACCACTTCCAGTACTCCTGCTTCAAATAGCCTTTCCACCACTCCTACTGCCTCCTCTCTTTTGGCCACAGCCACTACCACTACATCTTTAACTTCAGCCACTGGCAATGTCCCTCTGCCCTCTACCACCACAACCACTGCTTCACTGACCTCTGCTGCCACCAGTACTCTGACATCAGTATCCTCCACCTCTTCTTTGAGTTCTGCAGATACCACCAGTCCATCTACATCTCATATTTCTACTTTGACGTCAACCTGCTGTCCACTGGTATCAAGTTCAGATGAGCCTAGGGCCACAGCAACAGCAGTACCTTTGACATTGGCCACCACTACCTCACATACTACCACCTCCACCACTTCCACTACACCTTTGGTATCTGCGGCCACCACTTCTACAGTCTCAGCTACTTCTACATCGACTGAGGCTTCATCTACTGCCACAACACCCACAACCACGTCAGCATCACGCTCTTTCAGTTCTGTCACTACTACAATAACAGAAGCCAGAGTTTTTACCAGCACAACCGTATTGACTACTGCTGGCACACATTCTGCATCTTCAACCCCTCTGACTCCCACTACTACCACTGCATCAGCAACAAGTATTCACAGTAATAACAGTCATTGTCCTACTGGTACCCTAGCTATCACAGAGGACTCTCTACCCAGTTCAAAGTCCACCTTACAGGAAACAGAACTAGATAATTCCACCATACAGGAGATAATACCAGATAATTCCAATGCCATTGATACCAGTAGAGAAGTGCATACTACACCTAAGCTTGCATCTGAGTCACAGGGAGAGGTGATGGTTGCTGAAGATAGCCAGGTAGGGACAGATTCTATGCCTGATATTGCTTCTGAACCACAGGAAAAAGCAATGGCAATTGAAAATACCCGAGAAGAGACAGAGGCAACACATGAACCTGCATCTGATTCACAGGGAGAGGTGACAGAAGCTGGAAATACCCCAGCAGAGACAGAATCTGCTTCTGATCTTGCTTTGAAATCTCGGGAAAAAGTGTTAGGCACAGAATATACCCAAGCAATGGAAGATTCTCAAGTCATAGACAGTCCATGTGAAGATACAATGGCCAATACTACACATATGGAAGATGGATTTTGCAGTGACACAGAAGCTGTTCCTCAGACAGGAGGAAAATCTCAAACATCTGCTGAGCAAGAATTCTCTGTTACAAATACAGTAGCTGAAAATGAGGATCAACCAGATGAAACATATAGAAGTGTGAGTCCTGTACCTCTTGCAGAAGAGAGAATTGAAGCACCAGCTGAAGAAAACAGCTGTGATACAGATACAATAACTGAAAATGTACTGCCTGTGGAAAAGAAGCCTGAAACATCAACCAAGGAAAGCTGTGATGTGAATACAATATCTGAAAGTGAGGGTCAGACTGAGAAGGCAAATAGAAACACGTCGGTAACTCTTGACTCTTGTGTGGAAAAGAGAATTGAAATACCAACAGAGGAAGACGGCTTGGTTCCAGATACAGTAACCGAAAATGACCATCAAACTGAGAAGACAGATAAAAACATGAGCCTTGAACCTCTGGTGGAAAAAAGAATTGAAACACCAGCTGAGGAAGACAGGCCAGGTACAAATACGATAACTGAAAACGAGGATCAGAATGAGATGATTAAATCCATGAGCCCTCTACCTCATTTGAAAAATGATATTGTGGACAAGGCAAAAGGCAATATTCATTTACCTGATGATGGGAATGATTCAGAAGATCATTGTGGAAGTGAATCAGATCAAAGTAAAAATGGAAATCAGGAGTGTCATGTGAAAACCTTTGCAATGTCATGCAACGCAGACCAGAAAAGTGACATCATAGAAAGTGAAACTGACAGAGACCTTGAAAAAAGCAAAGAGGGAGACTTTGAAGAAAATGAAGTGATGAGAGACTGTGTAAATAAATTAGAGAGAGATGTTAAAGAAAATGAAAGTGAGAGAGACTTGGAAGTACAGAGGGACCTTGAACAAAAGAAATCAGAGAGAGACTGTAAAGAAAAGGAAGAAGTAGGGGTCTTTGAAGAAAATGAACAAGTGGGAGATTGTGAAGAAAAGGAAAAAATAAAAGACCTTGAAGAAATGGAAGCAGAAAAAGACCTTAAGGAAAAGGAAGAAGAGAGAGACCATAAAGAATATGAACTAGAAGGAAACAGTGAAGAAACTAAAGCAAAGAGAGAGACTGGAGCTGAGAAAGACCAAGAAGAAGATGAAACTGAGAAAGACCATGAAGGAAATGAGAAAGACCTTGAAGAAGAGGAAAAAGAGGGAAATCTTAAAGAAAATGAAGCAGAGAGAACCTGTGAAGAAAAGGAAGTGAGAAATTATGAAGAAAAATGGCCAGAAAAGGACTTTGAAGAGAACGCAAAAGATGACAGTGACTATGAAAGAGAAAGTGAGGCAGTGCAAGTATCTAACAAATTGTTTTCAAAAGTAAGAGAATTAGAGAGTGAGTTGGAGACTATGAAGAGACACAATCAGCAGCTTAAGGAAGATAATATCAAGTTGTCTGGCTTCTACGTCCCTGAAACAATGCCAGATGACCAAGAGGAACAGGCAAACTGCACCTTAAATCATGTCAAAGGTCAGCTCAAAGTCATGATAAGCAAGGCTGAAACAATACAAGGAACAAACAAGGTGGTTGTCCTGTCGCCTCGTCCAGCCTTACCGGTACTTTCAAATTGTGCAGCGTTGCCTTCAAATTGTCCAACCTTACCAACTTCGTCTTCTCCAACCCTACCTTTATCTAGTCCAGCTGTACCTACATCTCCAACTTTACCTTCATCTTTTCCAGCCTCTCATTCAGATTTACCTTCATCTTGTCCAACCCTGCCTTCATCTTGCCCAAGCTTACCTTCATCTCATCCAACCTTATCTCCATCTTGTCTAACTTTACCTCCGTCTCATTCAAGCTTACCTTCGTCACAGACCAACTTGGGATGCACTAATCACGAAGAGAGGAAGATTTTAAAGGCAAAAAAGTCAAATAAGAAATCTGAGCGTGGGATTGAGGACAGTGGTAAGTTGTTGCAAGATTCACGTAAGAGCCCAGAGTGTAGGAAAGAGGGCAGAGGTAATTGTTCACAAGATAAGAGCAATAGGAGTTTTGGTCATCGTGAAAAACTTCGGACTTCTGAGAGTATCACATCTGTTGCCTCCCCAACATACCCCAAAATGTTAAAATTAAACCTAACAGATAGAGACTTATCCCCAAAAAAGACTGTCACCAAAGTCACTGATAAGGAACATAGAACCAGTACCTATTCTCAGCCTCGTCTTTTTAATACATGTGCTAATGACAATGATTTCAAGGATTTTGATGGAAAAAGGAAGAGGGAAACTGTTGGGAAGAGTAAAGGGGAAACCAGGGGGAAAACTAAGGAGGAAATCAATGGGAAAAGTAAGGGTAGCAGAGAGTCAGTGAATCTGGAGGGCAAGAATCCTATAAAGGTCAGAACAGGAGTACCCAAACTGACTTTACGTGAAGGGAAATTTTCCATAATTAACTTGGGTAAGAAAGCAGATACTAAGGTGGTGAAGGTATTCTCAAGAGACACTTCTGCACCTCATGAGAAATCAGTGACGTCGGGAAACAAAACGGCAGAAAAGAGAGTGATAGTGTCAGGGAACAAGACTTTGGCCAAATCTGAGGTAAAGTTATCATCAAAAGCCGATAAGCATCCTCACATGAAACCCTTGACCTCCGCTGGAAGTGCCTCCTGTCCTGTTCCCAGTAAGGTTATGTTAGTTCCTCCACCAAGCCACAAGAATTACAGGCCATTGAAGGTTGCAAAGAAACCAAGACTGAGTTTTGAGGAGCTGATGAACTATGATGTGAAGGTCCGAGCTCCAAAGTAAAGAGTGCTAGGATGGTATGAGAAATGACATAAGTGTGAATAGTCAAACACTGATGATACGTGGGTACAGTGATGGATAAGTGAACAGTAATAGGTGATGGTGTTTAGAGTCTGAGCTATGAAGCAGCGTGCATTGAAGACAAATTGTAGCTAAATGTGAAGACAAAATGGTACATTAAGTGAGAAAAATAAAGATTGACAAGACATTCAGAGTACAAGGTCTAAAGTAAGGTGTACTGAAGACAGGTGGTAGTTCAAGCTTCAAAATAAAGTGAATGAAAAGACATAATTGAAGTTTGAGCTGCAAAGTAGAATGCACCATGGTTGAGGTTCGAGCTCTGAAGTAAGAGTACAGTAGAGGACATGGTTGAGGTCCGAGTTCTGAAGCAGAGTGCACTTGAGACAGGTGATGAATAAGTGTGGAAAGTAAAGATTGACAAAACATTTAAGCCCCAAACCATGAGGTACTGAAGCAAAGGAAAGATTAAGCGTGAACACAGGTGATGGATAAGTGTTTGTGAAAAAGAATGATTAACAAATACATTTAAAGTTCAGACTTTGATGTATGGTACTGAATATAAGGGAAAGATTATGTGTGAAGACAAATGACTGATAAGTAACGGTATGAGGACAAATGATGGATAAGTGTGAAAAGTACAGACTGCTGAAACATGTATCATAAATTCTAGTACAGTACAAAAGAAGAGATATTTGTACAACTGGTAGTAGAATTTAATCATGATTTTGTAAATATTGTACTGTTAAGGCTTATTATAGTACTGAACTGTATATGTATGTCAGTGTTGTGTGAATTTGAAAACTGCTTGTGATGAAATGATGTAAAAAATGAAAGAATGGGAGTTTGTTTATATCCAAGTTAACCAGTTCTGTCCAAGGAATTGTTTATATTTTATTTTTACTGTTACCGGATGATTTATATTACCGTAAGCATATAAAATGTCCCTTATACAGTAGTTGTTGTGGCTTTAGGTATATCTGTAACATGACCTTGTTGGACTGCAGGCTGGAGTTGTTCTCCTGAAGTCCACCATCCTCCTTTTGGGGGATAAGGAGGGAGTCAAGGACTCTGTGTATAATGAGGCAGCAGAGCTGTTTGGTTATATGCTATTGATGTCACTAGCTACATGAAAGCATCTTGTTTTAGTACCTTCTTAATAGTGAAGGGGCTAAGTAAGGCTACAGTGTATCCAACTCCTCCTGTTCATAAAATCTGGCCTGAGGATAATAACATCTGGAGGTAACAGGAATGATATAAAACTGTGTCATAGGAGTGGTTATGGTACTTTGGTGTGTATCAGTTAACATTAACTTCATTTCAGTGGCCTTTTGATTCATTCTTGCTGCCTCCAGACAACTTTATTGGAATTTTTTTTTAACAGGAGGGATTATATTACCGGTATAGCCTTCATTAACTCATTCACTATTACAGATCTGTTCTAAGTTGATATACAATAAGACCTCTTTAAGCTGGACCTTTATAAATCAGAAACTTCCTTCAGTCAGTGGAACATTGGCTCTCCCCCTGCTTTTAATAACAGAAAGGTTCCAGTTCCCCCAAGGCTGGTCACATTTAAATTGGGTGTTCAGATAAACTGGGCAGGCTTGAGCCCCAACTAGTCCAATTTTATGAGGTCTTACTGTATAATTGTCTGGTGGAAGCACAGATAACACAATAAGATGTGACATCATGGTGAATGTGTTAAAAATACTTACAATTGCAGTTGTTCACTTCCCACACACAAGCACTGTACAGTTTATGAGTTATTCCCTCACATGTATACTTGTACTCTATAGGTGTAGTCCATCTGTTTATACTACATCATATACCTTATATGAGACACACTGTACAGATTGTTTTCCAGGCATTAATTCACATAAGAACTTGAGCATTTCTCTCTCTCTCTCTCTCTTTCTCAAATTTCTCAGGATTATCTCGTGTAACAAATGAACTTTTCTTCTCTTGCAAATTTGTGTAAGTAAACTCCTTTTTTGAAATACCCAGTTCACACAACAAATAAACCAAACTTTATCATTTTCCTCTCTCTCTCTCTCTCCTTAAATATCATGTAACTAATAAACTCTAGTCTTTTCTTTTGCAATTTTACATAACAAATGTTCATTAGCCTTTTACTTCCGCAGTAATTTCTCGTATTAAAAAACTCTGGCCTGTTTTTTCTGTGTGCAAATTCACGTAAACAAATGAGCTTCCCTTTTTTCTTGTGCATTTACATAAACAAATAAACTTTTGCTGTTGTTTTCTCCTGCAAACTCACTTAACAAATGAACCAAAACATTTAGTCGTTATTTTAACCTTCAAATTCTCTTCACAAATCAACATTTTCCTTTAATTTGTCTTACAAATGAACCAAAAACAAATGGACTTTTGCCTTTTGTTTTCTCTTTGCATATTCATATAAGCATATTAATTTTATATTCTTGTTTTCTCTTTTAAATTCATGTGAACAAATGAATTTGATTCTCTTGTCTTCTCTTGCAAATTCATGTAAACAAATGAACTTGAGCATTTGGTTTTCTCTTGCAAATTTACATAAACAGATGACTTCTGTGCTTCCTCTCTTTCTTTTAAATTGTATTCTGATGTACTGTACTTAGCAGGTGTCAGTGCTCTTGTTGATGTAATTCATTATTAGATAAACTCATTACATTACACCCAACAGCCTTAAATATTCCAACTACTGTAACCAAAAATTGCCATCTCCACTGTGGATGCTGACTTTGTAACAACAGATTAGCACATGATTATGATGCTAGTCATGAAGAAGTACTATGGAAAGTAGAGCCATAGCATTGTGTTTTTCTGCCACTGAGTTGTGTGAAATAAGATGCAATAGGATGGAAATCAGGGCCACTTTACTGTTAAAGTTACAGGTACAGTATTATATATTTTTATTATTATTTTTACACTATATGTGTAGTTTTTCAGCAAATGTAAGATGTAATTCCACAGGTGATATTTTGACTACCATCATAACATTACCATAATTTGTACAAGCATAAACTGGTGCTGGAAAGGGATGCCTTCATGTGGTGGCACTGATACAGCTTGGTGGTTCCTCTGTGAGCTTATACAGCTTGGTGGTTCCTCTGTGAGCTTATACAACTGCCCCTCAGTCCCCTCCCTGTCCCCTAAAAGGAGAATGGTGGACTTCAGAAGGACAGTGTGAAGCCTGCAGTCCACTAGGCTCAAGTTCAGATGAGCCTGTGGACAACAAGAGCAACAAGAATATAAATATCCATATAATTCTGAGCTAGTTTTTTTTTTTTTTTTTTTTTCCCCTCCAATGATATTTAGTTTTATAGGTGCACAGAAGTTTGTAGTAATCATAGGTTTTGGATGTTAAAACCTCTGTAATTTAATGATGTATGTTTTTGTTTATTTTTGCTACTTCCAATTATTGTATTAATCTCTTGAGACTTCTCAGACTGCCAGGGTTAGATAAAGCCTCCTTTTACTGCTCCCAGAAGTGAGAAATTTTTATGGAGATTCAGGAATAAATAAAAAAAACATGTCATCAGCTTGCAGCATGTAACTGCAGGCTGTTCCGTGAAATATGTGCCACACTTCAGGAGCTTATTCTTGGACTTATTTGGAGGGGGAGAGGAGGATGCAGAGTCCCAGAATGAGAGGGTTGGAGTGGAAAGACATATGAAAGAGAGGGATGTGAATTGGAGGGATGGCAGCCAGATGGCAGAGGACAGGATGATGTGGAAGTGATTTGTTTGTGGCCACCCCTTAAGGGATTATGGCAAGGAAGAAGGGGAGGCAAGATAAGATGGAGGGATGGAGTGAAGAGACATACGAGAGAAGAGGTGTGTTAGTTGAAGGGAGGGCGGCCAAAGGGCAAAGGAATGGGCATTATGGCCACCCCTTGAGGGATTATGGCAAGGAAGAGGGAGAGACAAGATGAGATGGAGGGATGAAGTGACGAGATATACGAGAGAAGCAGTGTGTTAGTTGAAGGGAGGGCAGCCAAAGGGCAAAGGACAGAGCATTATGTTTGTGGCCACCTGTAATGGAATTAAGGTGTCGGGCAATAGACAGAATTTTGATTTTAGAACTTTGTCAGCAAGGTCCAGTACTTAGCCATCACAGAGCTACATTTACTGAAGACCTTATGGATGAGAATGGTGTCCCTCGTAATTCACCTGTAAGGTCATCAGTCATTGTAACTTAGTAACTATTGAGAATTTCTTCATAAGGAATCCCCCATATTGGGGATTGCCATGGTACAGCTGGCGTTATTAATGGAGGACTGGAAGCTAAACCAAATGCCAAAATGAGCCAGTTACTGGGTACTTTCTAACAGCTGCAGGGAAATAAGAAATTTGAAATGTTTAATAAGATTTGTAACAATCTGAGTGTCTCAATGTGGACTTTGACTATATGTAGTCACTCAAGAGGATCACCAGATTATTGTATTTGTGGTTGGATGTTTCCTGTCAAAGTATGGTGATTTGTGGCTACTTACCAAGCTTGTAGCTACATTCCACTCCATGATAGTACCCTCCAGGGTCCATGGCAGCCATCCATCTACTACTAAACTGTGTGGCTGGTCACCAAACATGTAACCACACTTCACACTCATGGCAGTACATAACAGGGATGGTGGTTACCACCCGTCTACCACCTCCTCAGTGGTATAGCATTTACTCAAAGTTAGCCAAAGAATAACCTCCTGAAGTTTGGCATATGTTACGTGGGTCACCCTGCGTATATGGCCTATGGGAACATTCCTCGGGTCTAACTTTCATCCATGTTTGAGAAGGGTAGCCTGTGTAGTGATTTGGCAATATAGTATACAAGCACTTTATATTCTACAATGGTTTCAGATCTGACTACTGTTTTATTAGCAGTTCCTAATACAAACTAGCTATTTTAGTAATTAGTTGCACTTTCATTATCAGAGTTACCCAGTGTACTTTGAAATGGGGGATAAATGTATTTATGTACCTTATACTCCAGAATTTTACATTACAAACTTTGGCCTCAGTTACATATATTACTGTTGCCTTTAGTACAATAATCCCTCAATTATCCAGACATCCATTATCCGAGTGATCCATTACATGGACGCTGTGATCTGGGTATATTAAACTATTGTACGCATATTTTTCCATTTTATCTGGACAGAATGCTTGTGTCCAAGTGGAATTATGGCTGCAGGAACATTTTTGCCCACCCAGGCGGGAATAGCCCGGTGGCACCGAGCTGTCAGGCTCAGTAGTTAACCCAGTGTCTGTCAGAGTGCACCTGCCTCTGCCCCAGTTCTGCACTGTGACTGTGTTAATTGGACGCTCTGTACGGCCCTATCTCAGACGAACATAGGCATGGTGGCTTTCGTGGTGGTTTCCTACCTGCTTCAAGTACAGTATTGCTATCCCTCCCATGCTTTCTTCCTCAATGGGGACGTGGACTGACTAGGCCCCTCAGTGCATGTACACCACTAGAACACACAGGGTTTGTACGCCACTAGAACACACAGGATTTACTGTGCAGTGCAGAAGCATCACCAGCCACAGTGCTGTACTGCAGCTTCACCAGCCAGAGTCAAGGACGAACGAGTTATTAAACAAGGCGCCCTTCTAGGCATCGTGAATGTTCACCTTGATTTTATTCTAGCTTACTGTACAGTACCATGATTTCATTCTATTTTACTGTGATTTATTCCATTTTACCATTATGTTTTTGTCTGTCTATCTGTCTATCTATTGCCAGACGCCTCAATGCCATAAGGGATGGCTACAAACAAATCAGCTCCATGTTGCCCTGTCCAATGCCACTTCACGGCCATGCACCCAGCTCACACCTCCTTCTCTCATATACCTCTCCACTCCATCCCTCCACCTGTTGTCGGTCTCCTCCTCCCTCTTCCCCCCTCTACCTCATTTGCATACACACTCCTTTGTTAGTCTCTCACTCTCCATCCTCTCCACATGGCCAAACCACCTCAGTTATTTCTTTGAATGCTTTCTGTCACATCCACATCCACACCACAGTGCTCCTTCACTTCCTCATTTGTCAATCTGTCTCTCCTTGTAACTCCACATGCTCCTCTCAAATAACTCATTTTCCCTACTCTCACTCATAACTTCTGTCCCTCCAACAAGGTTCAAGCTGCGCTTCAAGACATTAGAGTTGATATCACAATACTGTCATGCAGTGACTTTTTTACTTCTGTGTTCACTTCCCTGTTCCTTATCACTGCTTCCAAAGAACCAGCAGCCTTTCTTTCCTGTTGTACCCTTTCAAGCACTTCACCCTCTAACTTCCATCCTTACTCTTCACACTACCCGAGTACTGAAATGCACTCACATTTTCCATTTCTTCCTTATCCAACCTCACTGTACATTCAGTAAATTCACTTCTCTCAAAAGACCATAAGTTTACTCTTCCCCACATTCACCTTTAGATTCCGTTTCTTACACACACTCCCAAGCTCATTCACCAAGCCTTGCAGTTCCCCATCATCTTCACTTAACAATACAGCATCATCTGCAAACAACAGTACGGGGAGTTTCCAAACACTGTCCTATCTTATTAGGGTCACTCCAACATCCACTGCCCTAGCTTGTACCTCTTTTGTAACCCCATCCATATACAGATTGAACAGGCATGGGGACATGACACATCCCTGATTCAGTATTACACTAAGAAGACAAATGATCCAATGATTACCACATTCTTTTTCCCCTTTTCCTTTGTACAGGGGAATAATTATACCGGACTTCCAATCCTCTGGGACTCTGCCTTCCTCCCAGGCCAATCTGCACATCTTCCATATCCATTCAACTACTATCTCTCCCCCATGCTTCAGCATTTCACAACACACTCCTTCAATTCCTGGGGCTTTCCCCATTTTGACTTTCCTCGTTGCTTCCACTACTTCCATCCTACTGATTCCTTTCTCTCTTTTCACTTCCCTCCTCCTCCCAGCCATTCCCCAGCCATTTATACCCCCATTACTTTCATTCTTAATGTCCACCAATTACTTAGTGTTTTTGTGCTGACTGCATTTATTTTTGTGTAGCTGTTTTTTTTCATGTTTTTTTCATATCACTGCAGGGTATGGCCCTGCAGTGGTGATTGCTTGTCTGTGGTTGACGGGTCTGCTTGACCTTGGTAATTGCTTGGTTTATAGGTCAGCTTGACCAGACAGGGTAGTGTTAAACAACAGGGATGTGTTGTACAAAGAACTGTAGTGGCATTTTACAATGGCATTCAAAGTTAGGTTACCAGTATGTACAAAGGGTGGCCAGGGGAGAAGTCCATTATCCGGATGGATCCACTTTCCGGACATGCCTTTGGCTCTAGTATGTCGGATAATTGAGGGATTACTATATTTTCTTTTTCACCAGTCTGTTAATACAAAAAGGATTTGTGATCAGATTTTTAAAGTCTGATTTGCATTTTGGTGGAGGATACACAGAAGTTTAAATTTATTTAGAGTTTTATTGTGAGTTGTTGATAATGTGTAACTACTGCACTGCTAGCACCATATGTATTGTTGGGGAAGAAAAGTTGAGTAGATAAGTGTGTAACTTACTGTTCTGAGTCACTAAAATTTGAATATTACTGTGTAGTTTGGTGGATATAACTGGCTCACATTTGAAATACACAGATTTTATATAAACTTTTTAGGAATACTGTACCTGTAAGGGCAAGTGAGCATGGTTACTGATGCCTAAATGTCAGGACTGAGTAGTCTCACCCCAGGCCTCTACGCTCCTGTGTATGTGGGGCAAAATGGTGTTGATGATGATTGAAAAAGACAGACTTTTATGAGGAATTATTCATGGTTATTTACCAAGTAGATCTAGACATGATTCACCAAAGCAACTCTGAAACCATTTATATGAAGCAGTGAAATGGCAGGGGACAGGGCGACTTGGAGGCGATTTGTTTGTGGCCACCCCAAACGGAATTGAGGCGTCTGACAATAGAATAGAATAGATTATTGTTTGAATATTTGAATGAATATGCGTTGCATTCCTGTACAGTGGTGTGTTGTACATATCTATGATGATCAGAAAATATTACGTGCCCTAACTTCTCAGTCATAACATAAGACTGGTAGCGTCTTCAGTGCAATGACATTGTGATTTTATTCTTACCAACTCCAAATGATTTTGTGGTGCTTGGAAAAGCACCCAAGTAGTGAGGGATAATGGAAGCTATTCAACCTTACCACTTCAAAGTTTCTCCATAGCTGCATAAAATAATTGAGCGATAGCAGGGATATAGCAAAATGTGTCATTGGATGGAATGGGTTGTAGTACTACTGTATTTAACTAGCATACAGTTTAGACCTTTAACCGAGTCCTACCTTTGCACTCATAAATGGACAGTGTTATAAAAAGAGGGTAGGGGTAAGTCCAGCACATCTATTGTCATTTGTGTAATCAACAGACCTAGTTTTTAAATTACAGTGCAAAATTTTACTTTTGAAAATCTGGTTCTTGCTCGTTTTTTACTACCTATACCCTTTTTACCATAACGTGTTCCAGATTTTCATCTCTTTGCAGTGTATTTCACATAGGTTAGTGGCAGAAAAATACAATACTACAGCTCTACATACCACTGCAGCAAGCATCATTATTAATCTATTGGTAAAACTCAGCATTTACAAAGGAGCGATGGCAATGTTAGGCCAGGTTAGAGTGAAAAGGGTATAAGGTAGTCGTCGATCTTGGAGTAAACCAGTTGGGTCTTCTCTGTTGGGCTCAGGAAAGAAAGTAAGAATAGGATTTATTTTGAAATGTACTGGTCTGTGTCATCAGTTATACAAGTTAGGAATATAATTTGTTCCCCATCCACAAGGGCATGGCAGGCAGTCCAACATTTAGCAGTGAAAGGATTAAATTGAATTTTTTTAATACAATATGTCCAGCAGTGCTTCTATGTTTAGTTTATACATTTGGGGTACAGTACTGTATCCCATTGTTGTCACATAGATTTTTATTTTTTATTTTTTATTATAGTATAAGTTGTTCAAAGTGGTTTACCACATATCAGACATGAAATTAAAAACTGATTGAAGATATTGGGGAGAGAATGAGGTAGGAAGATGTAAGCAACTTACCAATTTTTTGTAGGCAACGAAGTTGTGTCTGTGTTCATTCTCTTAAGTACAAAACATGAATGATCCTGGTAGGGTGTAACTAAAAACTAGCATGTGTAGTCAGTGATTACTTCATGAGAGTTTTTATTGTTGTTGCTTAGCCCTGGTCTGTCTGCAACCACAGGTAAGCAGCTGCCTCAGTGGTACCATTCTACAGGTACAGTACATACAGCATGTAGGAAATTGGCACCCCCTTGTGGTGAACAGGACCTCACCAGGGTCAGATCAGAGTCCTTCCCACCATGAAATGCAGGGAAGTATCAGGAGGTTTGGCACCTAGGTAGATGCCACAGCTGCTTCCCCCCAGGGTGCACACAGCACCACCATGTGTATGCTGCCTTTCAGTACCTTTCATGAGGGTATCTTACCATGGCTGTACAATTTGTCAGAAGTGGAATGGATAAAATTTCAGCTTGGAAATGACATGTACTTAGTTTTGCTAAAAGTACCAAAATGAGCATCATTTGAGGCATGGCAGATATCTAACCAGTGATCAGTTCAGTGCAAACACAGCTCAGCATTGCTTGAGTAGGTTTTTATGGTGACACGTTAAGTGATTCACATTATATGCTCTTTCTGCGCCTGGTGGTTTAGTGGGTAATTATGGCGCTCCAATTGGATTGATCCTGTGTAGGTTTATAGCCAGGGGGTGGTTGGGGTTTATTGCTCATGTAATGCCACTCAGGGATGAATGAGGCTGGTCACTCATAAATGTGAGGACCAACTTGCCTAGCCCTGGGCCCCTACGCTCCTCATGGGGCAACGTAGGATTGGATGATGAATGATGACGAATGAATCTTTTTAACCAAGTATTTTGAAGCAACTTACTGTAATTCATTTTAATACCTTTAAATGGTGTGGATGTGGCAAGATAGCCTCATGGAATGTCAGTCATATCCACCACACATGCTAGTTGTAGCTGAGGTAGGAACTTACTAAATTTTATACTTGAGAGAGCACATGGAAAGAAGTTAGTTGAGAAGAGCTTATGAAGCCACATGGAGAGAGAGACAAACAAATGAAGAAGTAAAAGAGCATTATGGTGTTGATGTGGCGTGACTGAAAATGTTGAGAAATACTTTGAGATGATTTGGCTATGTGGAGAATGGAGCATGAAAATATAGGAGTGGAGGGAGAGAGGAGGAAGAGGAGAGCAAAATAAGGCGAAGGGACAGAGTGGAGATATACGATGGATGGTGTGTATGAGGTGGAAGAAGGGCAGCCAAATGGCAGAGGACAACAGCATGGAGGCGATTGTTCCCCTTGTGGGATTATGGAGTCTAGCAATAGCAACAGATAAACAACTTTTTCCGATATATTTACTCAGTTTTCAGTAGAGCATGAAATGTGGTAAGCCATTTTTGAACACCATGCATGTCCTGATATAACTGGATACCAGTAGAGACTGTTCTGTCATCAATATGTATTCAGCACAATTGGAAAATAACCTTTTCCTAGAGGGAACCACAGGACTTACCCTGTACCTATGTACATTTAGCTTAACAAATTTTTAAAACTGTTACATAGCAAATATGAATAGTAAAGATACTGTACTCTAAATTACAATATGAAAATTTGCTGTACAGTAGTTTGTTTAATGTCATCAAAAATGTCAGTATTTTTTCACAGATGACTTTATAGGCCCTTGTCTTGTCAGGAATATGTAAAATTAATGTACATTATTCACTACAAAAAAGTGCTTGTACAGTCTTTGATATTTTCATTAAATTGTATGCCACCTTTTTACGCAGCTGAGTTATTGGATTGTTATAATTTGAAAGTGGTAGATGAGGCCACCCACCATCCACTCACTTGATTTAGTGCTATTAGATGACTTTACAGTGAGTGACAAATGCCAAATGTTTCCCTGCACATCAGGTAACCACTAATAATTGGCTGGTAATCATATACTGTACAGTAATCAGTTAGATGCCTGTTGGTCCAATGCAGGGGTGGGGAACCTTTCTCCTATTAAGGGCCATTAGGAAATTTTTAACATCATTCATGGGCCATACAAAATTATCAACTTAAAATTAACTGTAGCCCAGTACATAACAGTATATATATATATATATATATATATATATATATATACACATACACATATACATATACATACACATATATGTATACATACACATATACGTTATTTATATATATATATATATATATATATATATATATATATATACACACACACACACACACACATATACATATTTATATATATTCGTTCATGAGTTTATGAAATTGCATTTATGAATTGCCTCGTGGGCCTAATCAAATGGTCTTGTGGGCCTTATACGGCCTGAAGGCTGGACGTTCCCCACCCCTGGTCTAATAGATTAAGACACATCAGCCAGATGTGGCATTTACTGGTCTTAAGCCCATAGGGTGTTTTGGATTCTTGGCTGTCAATAATGCCACTCAGGGATGGGCAACTGATTACTCTTATATGCCTTGTCAATGTAGTCTGGTCCTGGGCTCTTATGCTTCTGATGGGGCAGTATATTTTGAATGGATGGATGTAATAGGTGTAACTGAAAGCCAAGTCTACCATCCGTTACATATATGATTTTAGACATGTACAAAAATACAGTACAAGCTATCACACACATGAATGTACACTATTTACAAGCTGATGAAAAAGTTTTATTGGTAATTACTGTACATTCATTATCTAATTGTACACTATATATATATTTGCATTGATAATTGCATACTTATTCCTATAATATCTGATGTCTTGCTCCCAACTAAGAATCCCAAACAGGACTTGGCCTTGACAGACCAAACCAGTGTAACTCAATATATGGGTCTGAAATATTGGTACAGTCACTACTCGTTATACGTTGATTCGGTATACGATAATTCGCTACAACGATAACAAAAGTTCCACCCCAAAATCCGATTTGTGAGAATTTCCTGTTATAACAATATTGCCCTTGGAAAATTTCATACAAAGTGCCAGGCATACGCAAGGCGACAGTCGCTTGTCTCCGGCAAGATGGCGGCCCCAGCGTGCAGAGCATTGTTTTGGTTCGGTTGCAGTCCTGCCACCCCTTCAAAGCCCCGTCTCTTCCACTCATTCACATGTGCCCCTGCTACTGTCATCTCTCGGCCAAGCATCGTGCTACAGTAAGCTTATACATCGTGTAGCACCAGGCCAATGTTATGCAAGTGTGATTGTTGTGCTGTTGCAATAATTTACAGTACATGAGTAACGCCGTCTGTATTGGAGTAATAGTGTTTGTTTTGGTCTTGGAGACGACTTGGACCGACACAGGAAGTGATTAAAGTGGGTTGCCATTTTTGTTTCAGTCTTGGGTAGGTGACTTTGGGAAGCTGAGTTGACGTAACCCCCTTTTTATAATGTGTTTCAATCTCCCAATTTACGATAAAATCGTTATTCATTAAGGTATGACCTGACGTAACCTCATTGTATAACGAGTAGTGACTAATGTATAATAGGTAGCTGTTTACTGTACATCATATTAGGAAAGAGTAATGGAATCAAATATAGGGATCAATGACTTCGAACTTGGAATTAACAGTTACCAAAATATAGTATACATAATGAAGTGCTGCATTACAGTACGGTATCTGTCATTCAGTAATTACAGAAAATGCTATACTGTATAAAACCCACAGTAAAGGGAAGGCTATGGGGTTTTGGCAATGCAACAGCAGGATCGACCGGCAGTGCTTCCCTTATATAGTGGCTCCAGGATATCGCTCCACCAGCATACCAACACCCTGTCAAAGAAAGGATTCCTTACAGTACATTAATTAACAAGCTCGGTATGTATTCTTATTGGTTAAGGAACTTCCTGATGCCTCTTCCATACTAATTTCATTTAACTTTAACTTGACCTACTGCAATCTCTCCATCTTGAATGTTAAGTTGTAACAATTAACACTAGAATACAATGCCAGTTACAAAGATGTGCCATGGAAAGGATATTACTGTAAGTAAGTTGCAAAATGACTGGTATACATGGTGAATGATGAGAAGGGTGCGTGGTGAATTGAATGAATGGAAGGGAATGAATGACTGTGTCTGTGTGTGTGGATGACAAAATGAGCAAGTGTGTAATGGATGCAAGAGCATACAGAGGTTGGGAGAGTAGACTTTTTGACCACCACTTGGTGGTGGTGAAAGTCAAGGTTCAAATGAAATGGAGGAGTAGCAGAAGGGAAGGACAGGAGGAAGTAGTCCACACAAGGAAGGTACAAAGGTTGCAAGAGGATGGAAAAAAGGCTGAATATAAGCGAGAAGTGGAGGAGTGAGTGGGTAAATATGATCTGGAGCAGATAGGGGACGTGGAAGGTTTGTGCAAGATATTCTTGGGAGAAATCTGTGCAGCACGTGAGGTAGTGTGTGGGGTGAAGAGAAAACGGAAGGGGGTGCAAGGAACAGCATGGTGGAATGAAGAGGTGAGACTGGCTGTGGTGCAAAAGAAGAAATCATATAATGAGTGGACGAGAAGTGGGCATGGAGAAAGTCGAGAAATGGAAGAAAGAATTATCTGTAGAGAGGAAGAGAAAGGATTAGTAAGAGAGAACAAGAAGAAAGTGGGTGAAGCATTTGGAAGGAATCTGAGTGTAAAGTGGAGAGAATGTAAGAAAACGTTCTGGAGAGAGGTAAAGTGAGTTAGGGTGACAAAGAAGTAAGCCAGGGAGTGAAAGATAAAATTGGTTGATTGCTAGCAGATAAAGGAGAAATAGTGAGCAGATGGTGAGAACACTTTAAGGAATTGCTGAACAAAGAGACAGAAAGTAATCAGAGATGTGCTGATACCAAGATGTTGGCCGATACCGATACCCACTTTTCAGCCGATACCGATACTAACAAATGGCTGATACTTTGCCGATACTGATACTGATACGTTTTTATTTTGATTTTATTTATTTGATACTGGTAACGTGAGTGTTGTTAATGCAGAAGCAATATGGTAATCGACATATAATACTGATATATGATAATGCTACATCATGCATGTAATTATAATGTAATATAATATCATAACCATCTGTTTATCAGTGTCACGAAACATACGTGTCTTGAATCACATAATAAACCAGAAAAGTATTGGAGTATTGGTCATATTTTTACCTTGCCGATACTGATACTACAAAAAAAAAAAGGCCAATACTACTGATACCGATACTATCGGCACATCCCTAAAAGTAATGCAAGTATAAGTAGCAGGGGAATGGCTGGAAGGAGGAAGATGAGAAGAAATCAGCAGCATGGAGGTAGTGGAAGTAATGATGAAGTGTGTATTGGAATGCTGAAGCATGGGGGAGAGATAGTAGTAGAACGGATATGGAAGATGTGTAGACTGGCCAGGGAGGAAGACAGAGTCCTGAAGGATTGAAAGTCAGGTATAATTATTCCCCTTTACAAAGTAAAAGGGAAAAAAGTGTGTGGTAATCATAGGGGCATTTGTCTTCTTAGTGTCACCGGAAAGTATATGGTAGGATACTTAATGACAGAGTTAGGGAAATAACAGAGGAATTAGTTGAAGATGAACAGGGAGGTTTAGGAAAGGAAAAGGTTGTGTAGATCAGAGATTCATTCTTAAGTCTTTAGTGGGAATTTTTCTAGAGAAGGGAAAGAAACTGAATGCAGCCTTCATGGATTTGGAGAAAGCATTTGACACGGTGAATAGAAAAGGACTGTGGAAAGTATTAGGAATATATGGAGTAAATGGAAGGTTGTTAAATGCTGTGAAGAATATGTATGAGGGTGCTAAGGTTGCAATGTGTGTGGATAGTGAACTAAGTGAATTTTTTTTATCTGAATGTTGGACTAAAACAGGGATGAGTCATGTCCCTTGGTTGTTCAATCTGTATATGGATGGGGTTATAAAAGAGGTACAAGCTAGGGCAGTGGATGTTGGAGCAACCCTAATGAGAGAAGGCAGAGTTTGGAAACTCCCTGTACTGTAGTTTGCAGATGATACTATATTGTTAAGTCAAGATGAAGGGAAACTACAAGGTTTGGTGAATGAGTTTGGGAGTGTGTGTAAGAAATGGAATCTAAAGGTGAATGTAGGGATCAGTAACTTATAGTCTCCAAGAGAAATGAAGCCACTGAATGTACAGTATGGCTGGATGAGGAGGAACTGGAAAATGTGAGTTCATGTAAGTACTTAGGTAGTGTGATGAGTAAGGACAGAAGTTTGGAGGGTGAAGTGCTTGAAAGGGTACAACATGAAAGAATGGTTGCTGGTTCTTTGGAAAAAGTGATAGGGAACAGAGAAGTGAACATGGAAGTAAAAAATTCACTGCATGACAGTACTGTGATACCAAACCTAATGTATGAAGTGAAGCTTGGACCTTGTTGGATGAACAGAAGTCAAAAGTGAGAGCAATGGAAATAAGTTATCTGAGAGGAGCATATGGAGTTACATGGAGAGACAGACTGACAAATGAGGAAGTGAAGGAGCGTTGTGGTGTGGATGTGGATGTGATAGAAAGCGTTACGAGAAATACACTGAGGTGGTTTGGCCATGTGGAGAGAATGGAGAGCGAGAGACTAACGAGGAGAGTGTATGAAAGTGAAGTGGAGGGGGAGGCCAGCTGAGGATGAGATGGGGGGAATGGAGTGGAGGAATACCATATATGAGAGAGGAGGGTATGAGCTGGGAGCAGGGCTGTGAAATGGCATTGGACAGGGCAACATGGAGGCAATTTGTCTGTGGGCACCCCTTATGTGATTGAGGCTTCTGGCAATAGATAGATAGACAGAAGTTAACAACAGATAGATAGATAGTAGTTAAGGTGAACATACTATAGTTCATTTCTAAATATACCATGCTGTATCTCTAACAGTCTTACATGCTACTCATGTAATTATGTCAGTTTTAAAAGCATATAAAAATACCATGTGAACTCACCTGGCCACCAGCAGCACAGGCAGTGATGAAGGCGAGTTGACCATCTTCCTTGATGAGACGGTGGGCAGAGTGCATCATCAGCCGCACACCTGTTAAAAAATATTTTTATTAATGTCGGGTCGCCATACATGTCCACACGTACACTCAGGGTCAGAGGATCAAGTTGCGTTCAGTTCTTTTTCTGTCACATTATTTAATTGTGCTGGAAACAGATATCACCACCTGTTGGTACCAACATGGCTGGGCAGCTTTGTTGCCCAGTTATATGAAAATCCCTCGGCTCCCCTCCCAGTTTCCCACGAGGCAAGAGAAGGGTGGTGGACAACAGAAAAAGGGCAACTTCATCCTGTCCACCAGGTTTATATTCAGATTAACCTGAGTCCACAACAACAATCCCCAACTACAGGAGGGCGAGTTCAGACTGCAATCTGCCAGGTTCACATCCAGATGGGCCTAGAGCAATCACTGTATCATCATACCATATACAGACTCCAACATGCTTGCGTATGTGGGCCTTGGTCACCTAATGGAGGTTCTCCACGCTCCACAATTTCTGGCAGCCCCCCTATTCTCTCTCTTATTCCTGAATTCAGACTTTATAACCTTATCCTAGGTTTTTTTTTGTAAGTGAGTCGTCCTGTCTCGGCTACCTCCCTTTCCTTGGGGGAAGCAGCCTAGGTATATAGATAGACAGATAGATTTTCACAACCCTACCCCCAGCGTTTTACACTTACCACCTTCTGCACCCAAATGTCATCTTCCATCCTCGCAACATGCCTAAACCATCTCAGTCTAACCTCTCAAGTCCCATCCTTTATCTCAACTCTTCAGTCACAATCCTACTTCCCTAGGCCTTCCATTCAAGGATGCACTACACATCCATCTAATCACTACAATTTCTGTGACAACATAAATCCCTGCACTTACCTGTGGCTGCAAATGGATGTCCGATGGAAAGCGATCCACCCCACATATTAAGCTTGTCCATGGGTGGGGCTCCAACCTTCTCAGAACGTCCCTGGTAATTTTTGGCAAACCAGTCTGAGTCCATAGCCTTCAGGTTGGCTAACACCTGGCCAGCAAATGCCTCATGGACCTCCCAGACGTCAATGTCCGTTGGCTTCAGACCTGCTTTCTCCAATACCTGAGAGGTAATAGTCAGTCACCACCATCCTTCCTACTTTGGTATTCTTGGCTATGACTCTAGACTGGGCAAATCTGGACTGTCTGGACATTGCTACTCCTCACCCTGCCCTAGGGTGGGAAAAGAGGTCTGGATGATGATGATGATGATGACTCTAGAATAACTACATTAGTTATATCATCATCGTCACTGAGACCTCCTTTCCCACCCTATGGTGCCCTATCAAACTGCCTCAAAAAGATCAAAAATGTGTGTTGCTGTTTGCTCTCCTTTGTGCACCTTTATCAACATCCTAACTTCTTTCCCCACCTAGGATAGGGTGAGGCAAGATACAGAATGCAAGAAATGAGAAGGAACAACATACTGCACAGTAACTTATCAACAGCATGTCCAGTGAAATGTGACAATTGTTCATCATCATCATCATCCGGACCTCCTTTTCCACCCTAGGGCAGGGTGAGGGAGTAGCAATGTCCAGACAGCCCAAATTTGCCCAGTCCTATGGGCCACGGTTCCATTCACTCATCATTCCAGCCCCTGGAATCCTGGCTCTATTGGACACGTCAAAAACATTCACCACGTTCTGTAGCTTCACATAAACATATCCAACAAAGTCAATCATTCACTCATCATTTATGCCCCAAGAATCCTGGCCTGATGGATGTACTGTCCATATTAGTGCTGATGTATGCAATCATCATCATCCTAACCATTAGCTTAATTATCACTACAAAGCTTAACTACAGTACTCCATACCCATCCCAACACGAATCTTAAAATAGATCCTTTCTCTGAACATAAGTACATGTGCCAGGGTTGGGTCCAAGTACAGTACTTGTAACTGGTACTTGAACTAAAGTACCAGTACAGTTTTTCATGTACTTGTACTTGGAGTTTAAAATTTTGGTTGTACTTGTACTTACATCCTAAGTACTTGAAAAAATACCAAGTACTTTCAAGTACAATCAAGTTCATTATATTTAACAAAAATTTATATATTCTATTGGACATTATAAAGGTATTATTAAGTAGACTTAATATTCTGTCATAGAAGAAATGGTTTGATTAATAAAGTACAGTATACTTATATTCTAATACGCTACTTTCTACCTTAATAACTTAACCTTTAGAATGTGACAATCATTTAATTTCCTTCTTCGAAACAGGAGCACTTTTGTATGGTATAAAGTACTTGTACTTAAGCACAATTACATGTACTTGGATTTGGACTTACGTAAATTGGAAAAAGGCTATACTTGTACTTGAAAAATTTCTGGGTACTTGGACCCAACCCTGTGCACACATTTCTATTCCAGGAGGTGTACATAGAGTACCTTAGGTGTGGCATAGGTAGGACCAAGGAGAAGCTGATCCTTTGGGTCCTGAGAAACATAAGTGAAGTCCCGGATGTATGCTTTTGGCTTCCACCCCATCTGTTTAGCTTTCTCCTCAGTGCAGATCAGGCAGGCTGAGGCCCCATCAGTCTGAAGTATAACATATATGAAGGTAAGTGAGCTGTTTAATATCTTCAGTGTACACTCGACCCTCCACTTCCCGGACTTTGGGGGGGGGGGGACCAGTCTAGGAATCGCAAATGTCCAGCCCTACATACCATCCCCGGACTTTTACCATATTTTGTCCGAATTCTCCAATATTGTCTGGCAATTCTTCCGATATTCTAGATCATTCTGGAATGTAGGCTACCCATTCCAACATAACTAACATACACAGTACATAAAATAATGACTAACACAATAACAATAAAACAACAACGGTATTGTGTTAGCTGCAACCCTAAGAACGGTTGGTTGGGGAGCTGTTGACGAGAATGGGGAGGATTATGATAGAAGTTCAGAAAGCTGAGGAAAATGAACAAGGAATGGAACATCACAAGGTGCGCCAACCACACATCACCTGACCAAGATACAAACACGCAATCACTGAATGTGACCTCGATCTTGGACTGAATCGGCAATTTTTAATGGGAAAATATTTTAATCTGTATCACCATAAAGGTCTGCACACCTAATTATCTGAAATACAGTAAAAAATTTGTGCTTAATATAATAATTAATAGAAAACCAGAAATCAGAGCAAAAATTTCTTAAAGTTAGCAGAAGTGTTTTGTCTCTAGCCTAACAACTCACCTTGACGGACTTTTGTTTTGTATAAATATCGATTTACAATGCACATACATTTTTTGGTACTCAAACTAAATAAATATGCAAAACAAGGCTGTCAATGCATGCTGATGATCTCAAGGGGAAACATCTGCTAACACTGGCACATTTTAGTTCTAAAACCTAGATTTAAAATTTATATTAAGTACAATTTTTTAAATGGATTTCAGATAATCAGGTGTGTATGAGCCTCTGTGGTGAAAAAAAATAATATATTTTCCAATGAAAAGTGCCCATTCAGTATTTGGTCTTACCGAGTCAGGTGAGCTAAGTGAGTAGGAATGGATCCCACTGACTGTCCGTAAGAAAATATTCTTTAAAAATTACTTATGAGTTTTATTGAGTCCAAGCCTTGCTTAAATTTTACTGTGTTATGCAATCAATTAATTATAGTGGCATTTGAGAAAGGTAAGAGGCAAATAGGACACTGCTACAAGTTAGGAACTGGTGGGGTGAAGCAGGATGGTGGCCATAATGCTTTTCATGTATGAATATATCTTCTTGTGTGTGTTACAAGTGGCCTTTATTGAGTCAAAACCTTCTTAACTTTTGTGAGAATCCCAGACTTGTATGGGTATTTGTCCAGCATTTGATAATATTGTCTGGCCTCAGCCCGTGTCCGTGAAATCAGAAATCTTGGAATTCAGGGTACGGGAAATGGAGGGTCGAGTATATCTGAAGGTGTATGACAAAGATGTACTGTACATAATGAACAGAACTGTAAAGGACTTGAAAAGCAGGGCAGGAAGAACAGGAGCTAACTTGGAGAAAGGAAGAGGGTTTTCACTGACTGACCAAGTATGATGTATTGGCATTGCTAATTGTCTTGTGGGGTTTGATGATTGAGGATGAAACTGCCATTTACTCTGGGATGGACACTTAACTACAACAGATACACTGATATATGAAGAGACAGATGAGTACACTAACTAACCAGGTATGATGCATTAGCAGCGGTGATCGTGCCATGGGGTTTGACAAAGGCAGGACGCAACTTCGCCATCTGCTCCGGGGTCGACACTCGAATACCATTATCCTTCTCCACCACCTGGTCTACTCCGGGCACTTTGAATGGGATTAAGTCACTCAAATGTCCTGCCTCCTGTGCCTTGTGTGCCAGTGTGTGGGAACGCAATGCAAAGTCGTCTTGTTCCTCTCTCGATATCTGAAAATGCGTATCATCATCATCATCACCATCCCAATCTTTTTTTTTTTTACCCAAAGGATGGGGTGATGTAGGCTCTACAAATTATGATAAGAAAGTGGCATGGAAGGGCAAACTCAGCTTGTTCCTCTTGTAACACCTGCACACCATACACTGTACTGTGCAGTTGTATGATAATAATGAATTACATTACTTACACTTCATTATTCACACTAATTTTTAAGTTCCATGCAGATAAACAATGCTCCTCCTTACATAGTGAATAACACTGTGTGTATAAATGGCGGTTACCTTGAATGCAGCAGACAGGCGGTCGGCGGAGTGTCCCATGGTCTCATTGGTGGAGAACTCAGCCACTGCCGGCAGATCTGGCATCAGATGCTTCATGGACAGCTGTGACAACAGGCTCAGACGGGCACCTGCACAAACACACACATAAAACTTAATTCTATATATTCAAATCCTGTACACCTGCCCACTTGGTGTTTCTACTACACCACCTGAGGAATCTAAGGCTAATCTGCTAATCATCTAGCACTCTGGGTTTCAATAGGGTGAACAGAACATCTTAGCTCTTAAACTTGTAGAAAAGCATTTTGCTGTGCTACGAAAGCAGCACAAAGTTTAGTTTAGGGTCATCTTCAAAGGACTTCTGTAATTTCCTGAGAGGCTTCAGAGTCCCATTCACCAATACAGTTGGACTCCTACTGTACAACACAACTCACTAACTACCCAGTGTTTCTATGTGGTTGGTGGGGGCGCTCACCATCAACTCAATCAATGTAGTGCTGCTCTCCAGTGCCTGCCCTTTCCTCTCTTCCTTCCTCCATTGTCTGACTTTCCTTCATTCACTCTTCATTCTGCCTATGAGCGACTTTACACTCCCTCTTCCATCTTTCTTTCCTTCATTCTTTCCTCTTCCTTCTGCCTATGCGTGACTACACTGAGTGACAAGCCAAATGGTTTCCTGTACACCAGGAAACCATTTACTGCACTGGGTGGTAACCATATAACCAAATTATGGCACCTGGTGGTTTAGGGGGTAATCAAGGCGTGCCAATCGAATTAAGCCTGCGTAGGTTTATATCCAAGGGATGGTTTGGGTTTATTGCTCATATCATGCCACTCACGGATAAGTGAGGCTGGTCACTCTCATCTTAAATATCAGGACTAAGTTGCCTAGCCCCGGGCTTCTACGCTCCTCATGGGGCAACGTAGGATTGGATGACAGATGGATAGATGGATGGTTTACATGGCCATGCTGGTAGCCTCTGTCCTTTCGTGCAAGCAATTTCCAGTATATTCAGCTTATGTGGCTCTGCTCATTCATGGAGCTACAGTATTTACAATTCATCTGTATTTGGTTCTATCTTGCACAACATACTTCAGATAAACATCGTAGTTTTTACTAAAACAAGGGCAGACTCACCAGCAGTTTTAGCCTTGTTGAGCTTAAGCAGGAGTTCTCTCATCTTTCGTGAGTGTCTGATGGGCACGTCAGACATGAACTCCACCCCACCAGCAACACACGCATCATATACACCAGCATGCATAAGTCCAGCACCTGGAATTGGGCAGAGGTAGGTTAATGAAGTTTACAAAAGATAGTTAACCTCTCTAGTCCATTAACAATACAAGCATCACAAACACTTAGAATCACATAAAAAAATAAAAATGCAGGTGGTTATAAAGCAAGAAATATACTGTAGTAAATGAAGGGGGAAATCAAAAATTCATTTGGTTTTATACCAATATAACTAAGATGCAGGTGTTTATGCAATATTAATATACTGTGTACTCTGTGTGATACTGGATTAAGATACATACATGTGGTAATAGACTGATTAGAGGAGATGCATGCCATGCTGACAGTGTGAGCAGGTATCCTGTCCGAGAATCCAGCACCCAGGCTGGCCTCTCTCGCTACGTTGGATGTTTTTACCTCCTGGATGACCGTGCCCATGACTATATAATCCACTGAGCTCTTGTCCATCCCTGTGCGTGACACCAGGCTCCTGTAATGCCATTGCCATCGCCATCATCATCATCATCATCATCATCATCATCATTATTACAGTAGAACCTCTTTGGTCCGGATTTCTGTTAATTCGGACAAAATTTAAAAATAATAAGTTCCAAAAATATGTTGGAAGTAATTCTAAAGTCATTTTCAGTATCGGCGAGGAAAGTGATCGTCATTCGTTTAGTCTCGGATCACGCTAGGTCACAACATGGGTGTCTTTTTAAACACACGCTAGCATTCGTTCCATCATCTAGTTCACCAACCATTTATATTTTTACGCCGTATTTCAAAAGTTAATCCTCCTTACCATGCCCCTTAATGCAAGTGTAGCTTCTGCAATGAATAAAGGTGTTTAAAGGAGGAGTTTGCGTACACAAAAATGGGTCAGAATATTCTGCAGTGTTTAGTGATTACTGTAGGTTATTTTTTGTACTTGAATGTGCTTTACTTGTACATCAAACATTAGCTTCTTGCCCATATGGGTGTTATCAGTATGCCAAAGATGACAATGTATTTTTTGCCTACATAAGTTTTATTTTTATTCCAAATATTACAGTTAATTAATTAATTTATTTTTTTGCCTACATGGGCCTTAGTCACTTACTACAATTTAAAATGTAGGCTAGTTTCTTGTCATGGCCTTACCTGTAAATTATGCAATACAAAACTATCGTACATGATTAGCTTGGTTATTTTAGTATCCTTTCATCTTTTGCAGTTACGTAGGGTTGACATATGCCACATATGTTAATAATTAACAAACATATTGTGATCCCTACCCTGACGTATGGAAGCGAGGCATGGACCTTGCAAGAGGGGAACAAGTCAAGAGTGAGAGCAGTGGAAATGAGTTACCTAAGAGGAGCATGTGGAGTGACATGGAGGGACAGGTTGACGAATGAAGAAATGAAGGAGCATTGCGGGGTGGATGTGGATGTGGTTGAGAAGATTAGGAGAAATACACTGAGGTGGTTTGGACATGTGGAGAGAATGGAGAATGAAAGACTGACTAAGAGGGTGTATGTAGGTGAGGTGGAGGGAGGGGTAGACCAAGGATGAGGTGGAGGGATGGAGTTGAGAGGTATAAAGGGAGGGGGGGGGTGAGTTGGGGGGAGGGTAGTCAAATGGTGGGTGACAGAGCGACTTGGAGGTGTTTTGTCTGCGGCCACCCTTTGCGGGATTAGGGTGTCGGGCTATAGATAGATAGATAGGTATTATTTTATTACAGTTGTACAGCTGTTTGAATTTTAGTAGTACTGTATAAGGTTATTGGAGAGACTGAATCATAACTCAGTGGCACAGAGTACTTAAAAATGACTTTAGAATATGCTATATTACCATTCCATATGGCCTCAAAATGATCATAAAATTGGCCTTAATGCAAACCCCCCGAACCCCCCAGCTGTACGGGCTGGCTGCGCTTGTCAAAGTCATGGGCTGCACAGTTAAAAAGATTTAAAAAAAAAAAAGCCCCCCTCTTTTCAACTTTCTGGGTACGCCACTGACTAAAACCAACAAATAAAATCTGAAAATCATCAAATATAAGTCTGGAAAAAAATCAAATTTAGTAAACTGTACCCCCAGATGACAATGTTAACCCCACCTATGGCCAAAACACAATAATCTAAGTCTAAAAACAGTTTATAAATCAACCTAAATACACAATTTTAGTCTAAAATATAATCAAAATCAGTAAAACAAAATCAAACCCATCATTAAACGGGGTTTGGTCATCGTTAGGCGGGGCATTGTGGCATTTCTACCCCCACTGTTAAGGAGGGGTAACGCATCTAGGGGTAACGTATATCGAGGTATACCTGTAAATACAATGAATGAAAACACTAGTCAGTCGGGCGAACCAAGAAAGAGGAGCCACTTCAGGCAACATATGTACATAAGAGACTAAGTGTGGGCCTACTTGAGTGCCTGTCGTCCCAGGTCGTGTGGCATCAGTTTCTGGTACTGGGTGCCAGACATAAGGAAGGGCGTGCGCACTCCATCCACCAACACAATGTTCTTCAGGCCTGGACGACTCAGGGAGGGTTTGCTTTTGGCTGCTGTTGCTGCTGCTGCCAAATGGGGAGTGGTGGCAAGCCCTCGCACACTTCCTGCAAGAAATATCACCATTACCATCATTACCAGTACCTAATTTACCTTACCCTAACCCATTTCACACACACAGTGCTGGATAATTCAATCTGAGAGGCTGAGACTGGACTTGCAAATCTTTACTGACCCTATATTTCAATCAACTGACCAAGATACTACTGGGGCTGGCCAATGTTAAGCTATATTTGGCAGTTTTCTATGGCCTGGGATAAGAGAGAGAATTTTTGTTGTTTACAATGGTTGGAGCATTTTATTTTTTTTCTTTCACTAAGGGGTAGGATTTACCCCTATTTCAAATGATTTAGAGATTAATTTCCACTGCAAATGATCCCTAACCCCTATTTGGGGCTGAAGTCAAATACAAAATAAACTCCTCAAAATCAACTGAAATACGTCATTTTTTTCATTTTTTTTACTAGGGGAAGGAATTACCCATATTCTGAATGATTTTGAGGCTAATTTCTGCCATTTTTTTTTTTTCTTGTTACCCTAACCTGATCTAACATAATCAAACTCAACCCCTAACCTGACACATCTGCAAAAGAAATGTCATAGAAAAGAACCCCCCAGATTTGAGAAGTTGATGTCATAGACGAGGATGGAATACCCGACAGGCTTGACTGTAATAAATGACATCTAATATACTATAGCAATAGCTGTGTGTGTGTATTTTGGGCAGCCGAAACTACACATTCAAATCGCACCAAAATTGGCACATAATCGCAAAAAATTTGCTGATGTGAAAAAACTTGGTCCCATAACGACTGAAAAACTTTTCTATATTTAATGAGCGACCACATTTTGACCAAAAAACGCCACTCCCGGCGCCCAGCATAGGAACTCTAGAATTTTTTGCCCACAGGTACAACTAAAGTATTTCGGACTTGCGTTGGTACAACTTGGGTTCCATTCCTGAAACTGCAAATAACACGATCAACTGGTTAGCTGCAAAAAATCCAAGTGACAACGTTGGACTAGAACAGCACATAAACGGACCATCAAGGGCCCTTTGATGTCACCTTGACGGCCGATAGTGACAATGTTACACCAGAACTGAACATAAAAGCGAGGGCCCTCCGCAGGAACGAGTGCGAGGGGCCCAAAGGGCCCACGAGCACTTGTTACCTAAGGAAGACCTTCATGTTGTCACTGACATAACCCAGCTACTCCATTGCCTGGTGATACAAATGTCCAACTCCCTCCCTAACCCCAAGAGGATTTTTTAAAGGGATTAGTTCCCCAAGCTAGACCTAGATAGATCACATAGCCCTGCTAGGGTTACAGGAGAGTGCTACCCCTCCCAGCAAAGGCAGCTACCCGGGCAGGGCACAAACTCTCAACCTCACAATCTTGAGTCCAGCGCTCTACCACTATGCCACCCCGCTCCCCAAACCCCAAGAGGAAAAGAGTTGCAAAGGGCAACTTCAGCCTGCAGTCTACTGGGTTCATGTTATGAGAAGCATGGGTTGCAATTAAACGTATAGTACCTCCCTTGACTGATATTTTATTATTTATAGTTGCTTCTATAATCAGTGTTTTCACCTGACAAAACCCGGCCGCTCCCACAACTTGAATGGGGGCCATTTCTACACCTTAAATACTGTCGGGACTACAAGAAAATCAATGAGCCTTCATAATTTGGCATGAGTCTCCTTGGTTACTAGTCAGATCAACCCTCCTGTCGGACTACTCTTGGTCATTACATTTAGTATAGGGGAGGCCTCAGTGAAATACTGTATAAAATATAGAACTAAATCAGGATAAGCCTTTGGAAATGTCATAACACGCCTAAGCGCTATAATTTCATATTATCATCATAACATGTATGTCATTCTAAGCTGGTCATAAAGCGATCAAAAGCAACATTTTAAGAAAACTGTCCTTATCTGATAATTTCCAATGCGCCTTTTCCAAACTTGTCCACATATTCACATATTATCACAAAAGTCCACCTAACAAGTAACTCCTAAGGTAAAGAAGCTCTGTGTTAAGTTATTTATCACAGCAAAAACCATATCTGACCATTATTAAATGCAGAAAGGAGAGCTGAGGAAGTGAAAGCCTTGCACAGCGCCATCTTGCCGGTTGGCTTACGTCCCGTAATTTTAGCCCGTCTGTTTAGAAGATAGCCCAAAAATAGCCCGTCGCCCCGTCCTCTATCCCCCTTCTTTCTTTTCCAGCTTCGTAAAAAGGAAAAAAGAAAATATTGAGTTACTCTACCCAAAGCTCTAACTTTCCTCCTACTCCTGCCGCTCCTCCTCCTCCTCATTATCATCTTCTCTAACTTCTATGGAAAAAGAAGTGTTCGAGCCGAGCGCCGCGTAGCCCACTGCCCGCCCGGCGCGGCGGTGCCAGGACCCAGGGTGGCGCTGTGCCATGTTTATGCACCATGCCTGACGTCTGCGCCATTTGAAATCAGCTGATGAATCCGGAAAATATTGTGACATGGTCCATTGTGCAGCTTAAGGAAGCAACAGCGAAACAGAGACAGCAAGCTAAAGCCAAAGTAACATGCTCGCTGCGCAGATAGCCCATTCATATTATAGAGCTCTCCTCGACTGCGGAATCCGCGGCAATCTGGAAAACACAGCTTGGCTGTAGAAGGGAAAAAAAAAATCACCCAACTCTGGTGAAGAAAAATATTATACAGAAAAAGAAGCCTAATTAGTAAAATAAATAAATAAACATGGGAGTCGAAACAAGACAATCCCGAACGCGCAGATTGTTTTGGTGGGAAATTGTCGTATTCGTGATTTTAAGTTCTTCATCGTGTAGAATTTCTTAGAAATTTTTGGACTTATACGGTACAGGAGGGTTGACCAAGGTAAGTCTTTATGACATGGCTTGAGCGATTAATTGAAAACTAATTGTTCTTTGGCTTGACGACAAAGCAAGTTGATTATCACTGGATAATTTTTTTTTCCCATTTATTAGAGATTGTTATTATAGCTGTAAAGGGTAGATGTTGGGCTTCAGCTGGTCGCCTGAACAATGGTAACACCAGTATAAGTAGGTGATGCCGTTGGTGGGTTATACAGAAGGGGAGCTTGAAGATGACCCAGAGAAGATGGCAGAGATGCTTAGGGCACAATATGAAAGTGTATTTAAAGCACCCAGGCAAGAGAGTGTAATAGACAACCCAGATGATTTCTTTAATGACAGCCAATAAGCACCACAACACCTCTTGGCGGATATACAGGTAGCATTGAGGACTTCACCTCAGCCATAAATGACATACCACCTAATACGACAGCTGGACCAGATGGTTTTCACGCAAAGTTGTTGAAGGAGTGCAAAACAGAACTGGCTGTGCCACTACAACTGCTGTGGAACAAGTCACTCTGCTCAGGAATTCGTCCCTTCAGCATTAAAGATGGGAATTATATCCCCAATACACAAAGGAGGAAGTGATGGTCTCAGTAAAAACTGTAGGCCAGTGACCTTAACATCTCACTTAATAAAAATTATGGTTGAACAGGGCCTTCACCACTACTGGCAGATGTATGATGCAAAGAAGAGGGGTAGTAGGCAGACCAAAATCTCCTCCTCCTTCCAGCCAAAGCATCGACAGTCACCACATTGAATTAACAAGGACTTGGCTAAAACCATTAGCAAGTGGCACATCTCTGCCATGCTCTGCACTGCATACCTCACTTGCTGCCTCTTTCTTTTGCCCTTTCTCACCCAGTCTGTTTGCTCTTGAGGAGGATGACAAGTGAGTGCCCTTGGATACTAGCTGTTCCCCAAGCCATGGGGGGCACACGTGTTAGCAACTTGGACTGGACAAAAAAAAAAAAAAATCTTTCTTTTTTATGGATGACTATTTTCAAAAACATATATCTATGGAACCCATGTTATAATTTATTCAGTTTATGATTGATCAATTATTCTATAATTGGGTTTCCAGAAAGGTAACCCAGTCATAAACTGAGGGAGACCTGTGCCAAGCTTGTATCAATGTGTCATTTTGATGGTAGTACTGTACCCCCTAGGGCCTGTGGTAACCATCCATCTACTACCTAAGAAAACCTGCAAGTTTTGTGTGTTTTTCCAGAGCTGTGTGGTTAGGCAAGGGTTGGTGGACAGGCGTGGTAGTGTACAAATATGGACAGGTTTGTGATACGCATGCCCAAGAACTCTCCCACCACCAGCCCCACTAAGAGATCCTGTAACCTCAAGCAAGCCACACTTGAGTCATTAAAGGTATTGTACATTAAAGACATCTTGCCTGGTAAAGACAGTTTAAGTTCATTTCATTTTGTTTACTTTTAAGGACTCCAACATGCTTGCATGTGTTGGCCTTGGTCACCCAATGCTGTCTCTCTATGCTGGTCGATCTCTGGCACCTTCCCTATTCAGTTCCTTATCCCTGAGGTCACACTCAGTGACCTCATCCCAGGTCTTTTTCGGTCTGCCTCTCACAACCGTACCTCTAATGTTAGTTGACGAGTGTCCAGTCAAAATTTTTTTATAGTAGGATATTTGTGTAGGTAAAAAATATGCAGAAAATAACTATGCCAATCATTTTTTCCCCCCAAATGCACCAATACATGAAAAAATAATAAAGTTGCTGAATAATTATGTGACTGTGACACGGCCTCTGATTGGTCGTGACGTCGCTACTCACACTGAGGCAACATAGCTGACTTTGTGTAGGTGTTGCCTGCATATTCTGTGCATATTTCTAACCTCCAGGAATGTCCAGTGACGAGGAATAATCGCTGGTGTTTTGTCCCAGTGTGTAAGAGCTCAGGCAAAACTACATTTGGGAAATTATTCCTCTGTGTACCAGCAAATAAGAATAAACGAAAGCAGTGGTGGCTTGCTACTCATTGGAAGTTTCTAGTGCTGGAATGCAGTCATTAACCAAATCAACACTTTTAGTAGGAAAATATAATTTTCTTCATGATACATGTTCATGCACACCTAATTATCAGAAATCTGGTAAAAAAAACTGTGCTTAATTTAGCTATTGATATAAAATTAGGATTCAGAGTGAAAACATCCTACAGTTATCAGGTATTTCTCCTTAAGATTGTCAGCTCGCCCTGACAAGCTTATCATCATCATCATCTGGACCTCCTTTCCCACCCTAGGGCAGGATGAGGAGCAGCAGGGACCAGACAGCCAAGTTTGCCCAGTCCAACGGGCCACGCTTCCATTCACTCATCATTCAAGCTCCCAGAATCCTGGTTCTATCTGATACACCAAAAACTTCACCACATTCTGTACCTTCACAAACTTCTGTATCCATCCATCCATCATCCAATCCTATGTCGCCCCATGAGGAGCGTAGGAGCCCGGGGCTAGGCAAGTTGGTCATGACTTTTAAGATGAGAGTGACCTGCCTTACTCATCCCTGAGTGGCATTACATGAGCAATAAACCCAAACCACTCCTTGGATATAAACCTGCACCGGCTCAATCCACTTGGAGCGCCGTAATTACCCACCAAACCACCAGGCGCCATAATTTGGTAAACTTCTATATTGCACAAATATTGATTCACAGTGCATATAAATGTATGTGCATGGTAATATTTATACAAAATAGAAGTCTGCCAAGGCAAATTGTTGAACTAAAGGAGAAACACTTCCTCGAACTAGCGTGTTTTTGCACTGAATCCTGATTTTTTATGAACTGTTAAATTAAACACAAAATTCTGACTGGATTTCAGGTAATTAGGTGTTTATAAACCTTCATGGTGATGGAAACTGTAAAATTTACCAATTAAAGGTGCCGATTCAGTAAATGACCACCCATTTGATATTTCGTTGCACCCTCCTAAAGGCACTTCTGTATCCTTCAAGTTCAGAGCCCTCACTGAAACTGTTCTCTCAGGAAACTAATAATGAAGAGGTCAAATATTAAACATTCATGAGCATAATACCAATATAAATTCATACAACTGATACTGTATGGCATACATTAAACACTTTCCACCTATGAGATACGAGTGCAGCTCTGGAATGGTGTAAACAGTTGTAGCTGTTAGCTACTTCTACTCGATTTCACTGCAGTTTACACACCTAACAGGTTCCACCCATTTACACCACAAAAAGTATTCCATCACAACATACCTGAAGAGAGTAGTTTGGATCTGTGATGGCCATGTTGGTAACCATCTTGACAACTGTTATCACTTACTGATAAAGCCTTGTGTGATGGATTTGAGCATTGTCTGCAGAATGAATGTTGATGTCATTGCCAGTGTGACAGCTGCTTCCTTCCAGCTGCAAAGAAGTAAAGTTATCATGGCTTGATCAGTGCAACTGATAAAGTAAATTAAAAGATATGTACGGTATACTGTAAACTAAGTACATGGCAGAGTGCACTTGCCATGTTTCTCCAGAACTGGATAATCATCTATTCTCACTTTCTGCACCTAGTTATCATCCCCCATCCTCTTGCCATGCCAAAACCATCGCAATCTACCACTCCTCATCACAAAGTCAAGACTCATGCTACCTCAACTCATCCATCGTAATCCTAGCTCCCCCAGGCCTTGCATTCAAAGATGCACTGCACATCCACCAAATCATTGTCATTTCTGTACCTTTGAACCTGTAAATATCCTCTTCCTTTACTGCCCAGGTCTCACTACCATACACCATTACATTCCTAACACATGCTGCATAGAAAGATCTCTTAGCACGGAGGGAGAGTCCTTTCATTATCAGGAGAGGCAACAGCTCCCTGAACTCACTCTAGCCACAGAGCTAGCTCCAGCCCCACCTCCAGTACATAACATGTCTCCCCAATAATAAAACTCTTTTACACACTCAAGAGGTTCACCAGCAAGATCAGTCCTTTCACGCCTGACAGTCTCCACCTGCTCTCCCCGACACATCGCACACATGAAATCAGCATTATCTCACAGTCTGCCTTCAATATCATTACATCTTTTATGTACCCACTTATCACAAACACTGCGCAGGATGGATTTACTTCCCGTGCCCTTGTGGCAAATCGCTTATGTCCTTTCTCCCTCATCTTTGACAGGCCTTATCATATTTTGCCTCTCTTGGCATTCTTGCGGTAAATGGGGGTGCTCGCAATCCACCCACTCAGTGTACTTGTAATACAACTTCTAGGTGACTGTACTCAGTGACAAGGCATATGTTTTCTTGTAATCTGGGACACCACATATCATGTAGAATGTTAACTATATAACCAAATGACACCTGGTGGTCTAGTGAGTTAAGGTTGTAAGCAAATAACACTCATTGAACCCAGGGATGTCTTTTTAATTTTATTCTTACCATCTCGTTATGATTTTACTTAGCTTAGGGTGGAATTTTCAAAGTCTTGGGTTAGATATAGTCTTACTGAACTCTGTCAGCACAGGAGGTATTTCCTAAATATAATAAACTTACCTGACATTAACAAGAGTAAATTAAGACATTCATCACATAGATAAATAGGTTAAGGATACAATTACACAGTTTTGTTTGATACCATATAGAGTCCTAAGATCAATCACAACCCAGGGACCTGTGCTCTGTTCACTTTAACTTAGCCTCAAATTGCCATCTCTCCTTGAATGTAACAGGAGATACACTGTATTACTTGTGTGACATTTTATTTTGTTTATTCTGACTGCAATCAGACAACATTATTTAACTTGGGAATGGACTCCTGTATCAAAGGATTTATTAAGGATAATGAAAGACTGACTAGAAGAATGAGTGAGGTGGAGGGGGAAAGGGGAAGGGGAAACTCGGGATGAGATGGAGTGGAGAGATATATAATATGAGAGAGGCGGTGGCTCAATCAGTAGAGAGGTGGCTTGCAGTCCTAATGGACCCAGGTTCAAATCCCGGCTGGGGCAGGGAACAGTTTAAGGATTTGAATTTCATTAAATCAGGCTTTACTGACCTACCAGAAGACCCGCCAACATGCCGTAAAAATACCCTTGCTAATACCAATACACCAGTCCTGTATGAGACAGCCCTAGCATGTATTCAATGTGGACGGTGGGTGTTAGCGCCGAAGTGGTGACATGTAGAGGTGTATGGTATGTAGGAGGACTGCTGGGCCTTGATAGCAGGCTGTAAAGCCTATGCCCAGAGTCGGACACATAAAAAAAAAAAAAAAAGTTGGAGGAAGGGTAACCAAATGGCAGAGTACAGGGCAACATGGAGGTGATTTGTTTGTGGCCACCCCATACAGGAGTAATAAGTCTTCATATTAATAGAGCTAGTGTAACTCCTCCAGATATAATAGTTTGTCCAAAGGTGAGTAAAATCGTTAGGAGATGGCAAGAATAAAATGAAATAGGTATTCCTGATCTCACTGAATTAATTTAAGTATAGTCTAAAATATAACTGAATGTAGGAAATTTACTGTACTGCATTTATTATTTGTATTATATTTACCTATTTTAAAGTTTTAGATAACTTGCCCCAGAAGTTGTTGTTGTTCTACCCCAGTCTGTCTGACTAAGTAGACCCATCAACTACAAGCAAGCAACTGCCTTCCTGTGACAGACAGCACCTGGCCAAGTCAGAGTAGGATCCTTCCACATGGCGAGTTGCAGGGAAAAAGAAGGAGGCATAGCCTCCAAGAGAATAAGCTGTGTTTAGCAGACATGTAAAAGTAGTTATCTCAGTCCATACTTTGATTACTTGGTAAATATGTTTGAGTTCCCTGCCCCATGACACTATCATGGTAGTACCTCCTGGGACAGTGGTAACCATTCATCTACTACCTTTTTATCTCAGAAGTGAATTGTGTATATGTGGATTGTAATGCCTGTAAGTTAGAATCAAGATTCCTGGGGCTTGAATGGTGAGTAAGTGAGTGTGGGACCTGTTCATTGGGCATGCTATTCCGTACTTCTTCCTTAATCATGTTTTTCTGTTTTCCTGCTGTGTGAACTATATCCTTCACCTTCTTTGGGTGGGGAGAGGAGTGATGATGACAGTGATAGTGATGTTGAATACTGATGTAGATGATAATGTACATTTCAGGGTGTTGTGGTGGTGGAGGAACTAGAGAGGGCCCGAGTGGTGTTGGGTCGGAGTGATGTCGCCTCAGAACTGAAGGTTGATACACTAAAGCATCTCTTAAAGAAGAACCCAGGAAAAGAAGTGCTGATCAGGACACAGATGGGTAGGTTATAGTGTATACTATTACAGTAGTTTCAACAGTATGTATATTTGGTGCTGGCCAGGGACATCTGTGTACTTCCACCACTTGGTTATACAAACGTCCCTCACCTTCCTCCCCATTCCCAAAAAGGAGGATGGTGGACTGCAGGAGAAGGGTAACTTAGTCTGCAGTCCATCAGGTTCACATTCAGAGGAACCTAGTCATCGGCACAGACTATGTTTATGGTAATTTTATGAATACACATCATATACCCATGCCAGTATGAGTTGGTCCTTCAGCTGTTAAGATGAAAAGAAAAAAGAAAAAAAATGGTGCCAGACCTTTGTTATGTGCTTCTTCACACAGTTTCATCCAGTGATACTCTGTCCCATGTTAGTTTCTAAGCCTCATCAGCTACTGCACCTCACTTTCTTACTCTCTCCTTTGCCATGTCCATCCGCCTTCTCCTTGGCCTTCCATACTTCCCCATCAGTAACCCCTTCACTTATTGACATCTTTTGGTTTGTTCCTGCTACTTCAAGACATTTAAATTCAACTGAGGAAAGATTTCTTATTTTAGGGGGATTGCTGAAGGCTATATCTAAACCCTAAACAGACATCTTGTTTATTGATAGTTTCATGTTTGGCGGTGGTGAAGAGGTGATCTTGTCCCTATCCTCAGCCCTGTCCTCCGATCGATACACATAGTGATGGACATGTAATATGAATAGTCAACATTCAGTTATTGGGAAGTTTACTGTGTTTTTATACTACTACTACCACTACAACTAGCTTAATAGATAATTTGAAGTGCATAGGTGTGGATGGTTATGTCCGTGAGGTGGGGTTAGGATTCTGGAGGCTTGAATAATGAGGGAATGGGTGTTTTGATCGTTTTAATTGGGCATGCTGTTTATTTACATCATCATCTGTCAGGTTTGTTCTTGCACTTTTGGCCCACCTCACCACATTCTTAAATGGGAAACAGAGGTTGGGATAATGATGATGATTATGACGATAATTGAGAGAACACTTGCCAAAGTATATATTAACAAAATATTAGCTCAATATTTACCTTGGTAAAGCCATGGATGAACATCGAAGTGTCTGATTCCCTATTGGAATGTATGGTTTTCGTTTTCTTTTTTGGTTTCGGTTTTGAAGGCTCAAACATGCTTGCATGGGTTGGCCTTGGTTACCATGGCACTATATTCGAAATTCACCTGCGCAGCCAGGGCTGTATTGAGCAGTCGCACTTGGAACAGCCCAGGCTGTATAGAGCAGTTAATAGGTTAAGGCATCTGGCAATAGATAGATAAAGGGATAGATTATATTGATTATGATGACCACCCTTTCAGGCAAGACAGTGCACCAACTCTGCAGGTGTGAAGATAAGGAGGTGGCGGCTGCAGCAAAGGAAGTTTATAAGTCCTGGAAACAACACATCCTAAGCAAAACCAACAGACCGACCATTGAGGTGAAGTGTGACCTGAAAACTCAACGATTTAGAGACTCGGCAAGGAGGATGTTATTGGATGCCTTGAGGATGGGAAGTGGTGGGAAAAAAGAGAATGGGGAAAGGGAAGATGGAGGCGGGAGAGAGAGTGAGAAGGAAAGTGAAAAAGAAGTGTATAAAGGCGAAGGAAGGACAGGTGATGGAAAACGATGCAGGACAGAGAAGAAAGATGAGAAGGGAGGTGAAAATGAAAAGAATGAGGATGAAAGAAGGACAGGTGATAGAAAAAGAAGAAGGGTACAGAAGAAAGATGAAAGGAAGGAGAAGAATGGTGGAATAGGAGGAGAGAAAGATACTCAGAGGATTGAAAGTGAAGGGCCGAAAGGTGGGAGAGAAGAGGGCGAAGATAAAGGATGGTTAGAGGAGAAAGATGAAGGAAGGAGAGAGGGTGAGATGGAGGGAGGTGGAAGACAGGAGGGAAAAAGTGAGAGAAAAAGGAGTGGGAAAGAGGAGAGAGATGAAAGAAAGGAAACAATAGTTAGAGGAGAAAAGAAGAATGAAGGAAGGACAGAAACTGAGGGAGAAGATGATAAAAGAAAAGATAGAAAAGATGCACTGATGACAGTAAGTGAGGGAAATGAGAGTGGGAAAGAGGAGAAAGATAAAAGGGAGAAAGTGAATGAGGCTATGAAAGGTGGAAGAGAAGAGGAGAAAGAGGGAGAGGGGACAGAATGTCAAGATGATAAAGGAGAAGAGAGAGAAAATGAAGGAAGAACAGGAGATGAGAGAGAATGGAGTGGGTCACAGGAAAAATATGAAGGGAGCAAAGAAAGTGAGAAGATGGAAAGTGGAAGAGAAGAGGAGAAAGATAAAGGTGAGAGAAGTGGACGAGAAGAGGGAAAAGACAGAGGGAGGACAGAAAATGGGGGGAAAGGTCAAAGGGAAGAGGAGAAAGATGAAGGGAGAACAAAAAGCGAGATGGAAGATGGAAGTGAGGAAGAAGAAAACAGTAATAATAATAAAAACCGGGGACATAAAAATGGAGAAAGGAATTGTATGGATAAGGATAATGAAATGGAGAAAAAGAAACATGAAAAAGAATTAGAGGAGAATGAAGAAGGGAAAGATGTAACGCCAGTATGTGAAAGTAAGGAAGATGAAAGAGCAGGATGTGAAAACAATAAACTTAGTAAAAATGAAGAACATAGAAATGGAGAAAGTAATTGTAAAGATCGAGATGAGGAAACGAAAAGGAAGCATGAAAAAGATTGCAAAGAAAATGACAGGAAGAGACAGAGAAAACAAGAGGAAAGGAAACATAGAAACAGAGACAGAGTAATGTCAGATAGGAGTTATAGTGAAACAAGAAAGAAGGAAAACTTAAATGGAGATAAGAAGATTGAAGAGAAAAGGAAAAGGGAAAGAGAGGAAAGTAAAGAAAGAAAAGATAGCAAGGAGAATAGAAGAGAAAAGGAAAAGAAAAGTGAGAGGGGTTGTAACACCAGTAGGAAGAAGGAGAATGGAGATGGTGAGACTGATAAAATGAACAGGAAAGTGGAAGAGAATTTCAGTAATACAAAAAAGGAAGATGAAGAGAAGGGAGATGAAAGTGAAAAAAGAAGAGAAAAAGAAAAGATCAGTGAACATGACAGAAAGAAAACCAAGAGAACTGATGAAAATAAAGGTGAAAGAAGCGAAAATAAGAAAGGATCAAATAAAAATGTAACTGAAGACTCACAAAGCAAAAGCAAAAGTGAAACTGATCCAAACTGCAAAACCAAAAGAGAAAATGAGAAGGCCGGTGATCTTGGCAGTAAACATCTTAAGAGAATGGATGAAAATAAAAGTAAAAGAGTAAGTGAAAGCCAAAAGGAACTTGTACACTCCATGTCTTCTCTTGCGGAATATATAGAGCGTGAAGTGTATGGGGAATTGAATCGCTTGGTAGGGGGAGCCTATCGCCGCACAATACGATCCCTTGTTTTCTGCCTCCGTCATCAGCCTGCCATTCGCCAAGCTGTTGCAAACGCTGCCATGACAGTGCCAGAACTGGTTAGTCAGCACCTTAAGAGCTAATTGTTTTGTGGCCCCAAGCTTTTTTGGATATGAACCCAGTGGATTGCAGGCTAAATTGAGACAAGAACCTGATGGACTACAGGCTAAAGCTCTCATCCTACAGTCAACCATTCTCCTTTCCAGGGTATAGGGAGGGAACTGGGGGACATTTGAGGCAGCTGTTCTCATAACCTCAAGCTCATTTGAATGCTGAACCTGGTGGACGATAGGCTAAAGTTGCCCTTCCTCAGGTGACCATCCTTTTTTATAGGGAACAGGGAATGAGTTTGGGGATGTTGTACAACTGTGCATGTTCATTAGCTACTTTGAAATATCACTGCCACTACATGAAGCCATCTCTCTAGGCACCCTATCTTTTAGTGTTGAGTGAGGAAGTGCCATAACTGGAGTGCGTTACCATTTTGAGTGGCTGATCGTTTTCAGTTGTATAATTTTGCTGCTTAGTACAAAAGCACATAGGTTCAGTTTTAGGACAGTATAGTACAGTACAGTACACTTCTGGAATTTTTGTTGTATCATTTTAGGTTGTCATGATTCTGCATTAGACATTAATATTTACCATTTAGTACCAAAGAGTTATTGTGGCATAAGTTTATTGAGTGTGGTAAGGAAGGTATATGGAAGAATTGTTATAGAGAAAGGAAGAGAGATATCAGAAGTCCTAGTGAGTGATGAACAGGATGGCTTTAGGAGTGGCAGAGGATGTGTGGATAAGAATATTTACAGTAAAGACAGATAGCAGAGAAGGCTTGTGAGAAGGACTATAAGGTGTTTATGGCATTCATGGCTCTGGAAAAAGCTCATGACAAAGTGGACAGAGAAGGATTGTGAAAAGTTTTGCATATGTACCGTACGGTGTAGAGTTTTTATGATGGCAGTGAAGCATGTGTAAGGGTTAATGGGCATCTAAGTGAATGGTTCACGATCGGTGTGGGCTTGTGACAAAGTTGTGTGATGTCCCCATGGTTGTTCAATATATATATCCCATTGGATTCCAGGGTTCCTGGGCAAGGCACTGTGCTGGCAGGGCACTAAGCGTACCGTCCTCTGCCCACCGGCTCATAGTTGCTAAGCTCATAGGTCCCTACCCTGGGGTTCTCCACTTTATTAATGTTTGAAAATTCCCAGTTCTGTCCTGTATTGAGGACAATGGGCTCCAATGGGTTAAAGAAGCTGACAGATTCGCCAGTCATTAACCCATTGGATCGCAGGGTTCCTGGGCAAGACAATGTGCTGGCAGGGTACTAAGCATACTGCCCTCCGCCCACCGGCTCATAGTCGCGAAGCTCATAGGTCCCTACCAGGGGGTTCCCTACTTTATTAACGTTTGAAAATCCCAGTTCTGTCCTATATTGAGGACACTGGGCTCCTATGGGATATGGATGGGGTGCTGAGAGAAGTAATAACACGAGTAATGGAGAGAGGGATGGCATTGGTAATGTGTGGTGATGGATGGAATATCTCAAATTTGTTGTATGCTGATGATGCAGTACTGCTTGCAAGTACCGGACAAGAACTTGGTAGGCTAGTGCAGAGTTTTGCTGATGTCTGTGAGTTTCGTGCCTTGAGAGTAGATTTAGAAAAGTTTAAAGTGATGGTTATTGAGAGAGATGGTGACTCCCAGTGCGATGTTACAGTGAATGGAAGGGGACTGGAATTGGTGAGAGAGTTCAAATACCTGGGTATAGTGATAGAAAAGAGAGGAAAATGTGCAAGAGAAGTTGAAAGTAGAGTGACACAGGAAGAAACGTAGCTGGTGCAATGAAGGCCTTGATAAGAAAGAGAGGCTTGGGTGTTGCAGTTGCACGAGGCTTACATGAAGGAGTGTTAGTGCCAACTTTAACATATGGATGTGAGACTATGGTGTGGCATGAAAATGAAAAGTCAAGAGTAAGGACTGTGGAGATGGGACTGCTGAGGAATGTATGTGGAGTACAGAGGGTGGAGAGGATGCAAAATAATGTGATTTGTGAAAGATGTGGAGTGAGGAAGTCGGTGGACATCAGAATCAAAGAGAGTGTACTGAAATGGTATGGTCATGTTGAGAGAATGGATAACAGAGTGAAAAAGGTATATCTGAACAAATATGAAGGTGGGAGGAGGCGAGGTAGGCCAAGGAGAAGGGTGCATAGATATGGTGGATGAGTGTGTGAGGAAGAGACATGTGGAAGTCGGTGAGGCTAGGGAACTGACAAGGGATTGAGCTGGCTGGATGAATGTTGTGAGGTGACATGCATGATCAGGGATTTGGCACCCCTTTTTAACTTGGCAGCGTCTGGATTGGCTCAGTCAGATACGTTTATGTGAAGTAACAAAATGTGGTGAATGTTTTTGGCGTATCCGATAGAGCCAGGATTCCGGGGACTTGAATGATGAGTGAATGGAAGCTTGGCCTATTGGACTGGGCAGATTTGGACTAACTGGACATTGCTACTCCTTACCCTGCCCTAGGGAAAGGAGGTCCGGATGATGATGATGATGATGATGGCCAAAGTTAAGGGATATACTGGTATTGTAACAGCTGTTGTATTATTGGTATAGCTGTACTGTATTTCTGATTTTTTTAATGTACTGGTACCTATGATAGTAGTACCATATGACCATTTTTGGCCATAAGAATTTACTGTAGATATTGGTTTGAGCCACACCAAAACATTTATTTATAGGCCAAGGGATGTCTTCAGGATATTGGCATATTGTACTGTATTTCATGAATATTTATATATTTTTAATGTGTATTTTTTGATGATGCCATCCATAGGTAGAGGGTGTAATTTTAAGACATACTTTGCACTTGGATCTTTACCAGAATAATTACTGTATTAAAAGTTCTGTAGTAATAATTGGTAATTAAACTTAAAATATCTGTTCATGTAACAGCTTTGACTGTAATACACTGCAGTGGAATTGCCATACTGTAGGTGGGAGAGCAGTACAATACAGGCACAGTACAACCTCCCAAATCCAAACATCTGATTGCCCAAAGCTGTCACTTTCCAAAATACAGTATTTTGTTTATGCAAAATAAGGGTGTCACTATCCTCTGTCGTCACACAGTCATTGCATACTTGAAGACAGCTGGGGGAAAGGACTCAGTTCCTCCACTAGGAAGGCACTGTCTACCATAAGGTGGACGCTGGAACCCTACACAGTGTGCTGTACCTGTAGGAAGTCCCCATAGTAGCCGTTGCTTGCCTATGGTCAACGGATCTGCTTGACCAGACAGAGCAGGTCAAGCAACAATAACAACAGACATCTCTGCCGTGGAGAGAGTGAGAGAAAAGCTGAACTGGCAGGGTGAAGGAGCTTCGTCCCACACCACTTCAGTCTCTGTGTCATTATGTAGTGTTGGGTTGACATATGTAGACTCGGAGTTCCTTTGTTTGTCTCCATTTCTATTGGCAGGATTTTATTTTTTCTTTTAATAGCCTCAACTTTCGAGGTGGAGGGAGAAATCAAGAATGAGATGGAGTGCAGAGAGAGATGAGAGAGGGGAGTATGAGTTGGAGGGAGGGCACCCAAATGGCAGAGAAAAGCATGACATGGACACAGTTTGTTTGTGAAGACTCCCTGTGTGATCAAGGTATCTTGCAGTAGATTGATAAAAATAAAAGTGTGTGTGTGTGTGTGTGTACTGATTATAATGTATCTAGTGCTTACTGCAACTGTAATTTTATGTAGCCATTTGGTATGTGGGTTTAATTAAGAAGAGAGTGGTTGTGTACATTTCGGCAATCACGACTGCTTTTACAATATTAGTTTGAAATGGCTGTTGGCTTGAAGTGTTGGGTGTGGTAGTGTGTAGTGTGATGTGGTTTGGTGTGCTGTGGCAATGAGAGAGATGGTGGTATGAGCTGTGACTGTGTAAACTGGTGTGGTAGTGTGTGGTTTGAACTGGTGTGGTATTGTTTAGTGTGATGTGGCAGTGAGAGATGTGGCGTAGCAGAGGTGTTTGTAGGGTGTGGTTGTGTGTAATGTGTGGTATGGCGGAGGTGTAGTTTATGGCTCTCTGTTGTGTGACAGTGAGCGGTGTGGTGACGTGATGTGTATTACTGTGTATGGTGAGGCAGAGAGAGAGTAGACCGATATCAATTCAAAAAAAGAATGTGGAGACGGAAGGTAATCTAAACCTATCAGTATACAAACATCACATTCTGCGATTTCAGCGTTCTTTCCTTGACTGTTTAATAATTATAAATCATGTTGCATATATATATATATATATATATATATATATACCTGTATTCAAGTCCTCAGGTTCATAAGGGAGTTGCTTCGCCAAGGTAAATGGAGAAAAATGGGAGAAATGGAGTTCCCCCGAGCTAAGCCCTGTATTGGACTATATAGCCCCGCTAGGGTTACAGGAGCGAGCTACCACCCAGCACGGCAGCCTGGGCGAGGCTCGAACTCGCAATCCTCCGATTACGAGTCCAGCGCGCTACCACTGTGCTACCGCGCCCCCACGTAAATGGAGAGGGGGATGAAGGGAAAGGAGATGGAGATAGAGGAGTGAGAGATGGGTGCATGGGGGCGGGGGAAGGAAGGGGAAACGGGAGATGAGGGAGGAGCATAGAAGGACGGAGGAAAGGTGAAGGAGAGACGAGGGGAGAGGAGGGAGAGTGAGCGAAGGATGGAGGGGGGAGGACGGAAGGAAAGGGATGTGAGGTAGGAACTTGTTTGGAGGGGAAGAAACCTGTGCAAAATGGATTCCAGCGAAATTACCAAGAGCTTTGGTTATAGCCTAATAAAAATGTTGCTTGAGTAAACTGCCTATTGCCACTTTGCTGTCATCACAAATATTATTTAATAAAAAGATGCTAGGCTATATATCATGGTTAATGTTGTCTGTGTTTTGGGGGGAGGTGGGAGTTGTCATTTCACGTAGCTCAGTGGCGGGAAGACAACGCCACGAGTGTACATCCTTTCGTAGCTCTTCGTAACTAGCATAATATTGAACTGTAAATCTTGTTACAGCTGAGCATTCAAGGTGTAGAGGGCAATTTCAGTCTTTTCAGATCAAGTTAGAGCAAAACGAATATAATCTTATTTTACAGATTTAGCCACGCAAAATATACAGTATACTCGGTTACCTGCATAAATTTCAGAGTTTATAGCACTATTATAATCCTCGGTTTCTCGACAAGAATAACTTAACTATGCAGATGAGGTTAAGTATGTAGAGATAAGAGAGGCGATTTATTTATTCTTTCTTAAAAAGCTTCACTTAATCAGTTGAATACACGAAGGGGAAACCGTTTCTGAAGCGGTGAACCCTATGAGCCTCCGTTAGGCGCGCCGCCGCGCCGGAGTAGCTTTTCTGTAGCTGGCGGTTTGTAAGTGCGCGTCTTATTTTTTTGCACGTTTGAAAAATAAAACAAGGAATACTGTGAGTTGATTCAAGAATTTTGTGACCCGGAGTGAACATGAAAGTGCCAGAAAGGATTAAAAAATGATGGAGTGATTATATAGGTGAGTAAACAAACCATTCACGAGATCATGGACCCTCTTCAGTGGCTCAGAGGAGTTCACCTCTTCCTTACAGATAAAATTTGCTTACATGCTATTGATAGAGACCAAGTCGATATTGAAAAGATATAAGTAACGTGCAGAGAATATTA
>NC_137065.1:300000-302500 GCF_032717465.1 Coenobita brevimanus | reverse complement strand
AGTGTCAGTGTTACGTTTTAATGTGTTACTGAGAATGTTGAGGCCTGTTCATGTTACTGCCAGGTGTGAGTGTTGCGTGTTACTGTGTTACTTGCTTGTGAATGTTACCTGTTACTACCTGTTGTGTGTTACCAAGAGTTATTATACGTTACTGGCTAATACTGTGACTTGATCGGTTAGAGTTACCGTTACGTGTGAGTGTTACATGATACTGTTTGTATCACTGTTGCTTGTTACTTCCTGTTACCACGAGTGTTACTGAGTGTTACTGTTACTTTGTGTCACTAAGTAGAGTCACTGTTACCAAGCTGTGTTTCTGGTACTGTACTAAAGTTCTTTCACTTGACAGAGATTATTTTCCTTTTGCTGCCTTTTTCCCTGATCTCAGTGTCAGAATAAGCCAATACCACCGGTTGACATGGCTTCCTTAGCACTTCTTCGTGACTAGCATCATATTCTACATATTCTAGTGTTAATTTCGAGTTCCAGCTCACCATGCAGGATGATGAGATGGCAGTTTTAGTTAAAGCGAGGAGTAGGGGAGAGTGGGGCACCTTGAACATAGGGGCACAATGAACCACTGGACTTTCCTGGCTCAGTTTTTCTCCCTGCCACTACATGTCTCCAGTGTAAAAGCCTCCCCTCGACACCTGCTTACTAACCAGTAACAGAGTGGCGGTTCTTTGGGGAGCACGTTCTGCCTCGCCATTCTCCGAATTTCGACCCTCAAAGTAAATTTTTGGAGGTGAGTATCAATCCTTCTTATAGTCTTCATGTAGCAGATAATTTTAATCAAATTACTGAAATGGATACTGTGATAAAAGAAGCTTATTATGGAATGTTCGTTAGTATTGACTTGGCATGTATCAAGGCTTGAGGCTAAATTTTTTCAAATGGCAGCAAATGGGGCACTTTGAACCATTAAAGACGGGGCACTTTGAACATGGTTCAATGTACCCTCACTCTTCACATAAGTTACAGCCGTTGGATGTATCAGCTTATGGCCCGCTGAAAACCCATTATAAAAAGGCTGTTAATGACTGGAACCTAAGTAACCCGGGAAAAAGAATAACCATCTACGATCTATCTGAATGTTTTACCAAGGCATTTTATCGTGTTCTTTCATCAGAAAATATATCCGCAGGTTTCAAGAAAACTGGTCTCTGGCCCATAAATACTGAAATCTTCTCTAATGATGATTTTCTGGCAGCACCAGTTTTTACGAACAACGCTGGCGGTCAAAGCACTTCTAAGGATAATGGAGTAGAAATGGTGGCTGCTCCAGGAGACCTTAATGCCTCTACATCCTCAGCAGTTTCTGTAATGAACACTGATCAGGCATCTTGCCCAGCTGACAGACTAGATCATCAGACGAGCTTTGAAGAACTGGCTGAGTTACGGCCATTACCAAAGCGGAAATCCAGCATTCAGTTTGCTAAACCATGTTTCAAGAGAAAGGCTGTTGGCTGCAAGCTTATCACGAGCACCCCAGAGAAAGAAAATGCTGTGAAGAAGCAGGAAGAGAAGTTATCAAAAGCAAAGAAAAAGTTAGCTGTTGATGAAGTAAGTTCAGATGATGAAGTTGATGAAAGAATTTCCCTTCATAGGGAATCAAGTGATTATGAAGAGGATTTTGGTGGTGATTCCACAGAAGACCAAGCAGGAAAAGAACCAGTAGGAGGTGACTTTGTTCTTATCAAACTCAAACCTATAAATTCAAAGAATTGGCTATTTTATGTTGGTCAAATAAGTGAAATTTTAACAGAAGATGGAGAAACATCTTATGATGTTGAGTTTTATCGCAAGTCAAGGAAATGCCCTGGGAAATTTGTCAAACCAGACTGTGAAGATAAGGCTAAAGTAATGAAAAATGATATTGTGATGTGCCTTCCCAAACCCATCGCTACTGGTGGTACGACAAGGGTGTAGTGCATGATGCAATTTAGTGTAGACTTGGACCAGTACAAATGTCAATAGTTTCATCATTCATTCACTCATTTTTTGTAATCTGAATGCTATTGGAAAAAAAATCAATAGGATATTATTTTAAGTAAAAAAATATGGCCTTTTTTAAGTTGTGATAGTTGTTTTAACTATAAACATACAAATTAGAGATAATGGAGACATTGCCATTTAACTTCCAGTTATGATTCCATACCAAAGATGATGGATCTCCTTAACTGTCCTGTAAGCTTAGTCTTCTAGTGTTAGGAATGTTATGTAACTGAGAAGAACAGTCTTTGTTGTTATTTTTGATCAAGAAAAGTTTAGTGTCTACTTAAAACATTTGTAATTGAAAAAAATGATAAAGAATTCTATAACTTCAGAGCATTGTGCCTGTTTTTCCCTCTGTTAATGATGTTCTTGGACATGGATCAACCTACCCCTTAGCAATGTTCAATGTACCCCACCAATGGGGCAGATTGAACCAATCTGATGATAATTTTTGGTTGCCAAATTCAACTCTAAAAAACTGTGATACATCACGCTGGTTGAGAGA
>NC_137065.1:265000-295000 GCF_032717465.1 Coenobita brevimanus | reverse complement strand
GTGTGTGTGTGTGTGTGTGTGTGTGTGTGAGAGAGAGAGAGAGGGGGGGGGACCTCTTTACACCCATATTAACAATTTATGTGAATATTCAAACGGGTAGAAAAAGATGGAGGGCAGCTGTGACTCTCTCTCTCTCTCTCAGCTTAGTCTGCTACCTCGGGACGATTTTATTCAGTATTGAAAAGACCTCTGCCACTTTGCCTTGGCCTAAAATTGCCGTCTCGCCATCGTGATTGCTGAGTTATAATAATGACATAAGAGTAGATTATGATGGTAGTCACGATGAAGTGCTATCAAAAGGCTGTAGACTCATAGCATTGTCATTTTCTGAAACACACACACACACACACACACACACACACACACACACACACACACACACACACACACACACACACACACACACACACACACACACACACACACACACACACACACACACACACACACACACACACACACACACACACACACACACATCATCACTGTCACAAGACTTTCACAGTACCACCTACCACACCACACCACACCACACCACACCACACCACATTCCCGACGTATGAAATGACGGAGGAAAACAGTAGGCGAACTTTTGCCCCATACTGTACAATATTTTCCTGAAACAGTTTGTGGAAAGCGTTTTTTCTGAAATAGTTAGTCGGTATAAACTGGTGTAAGTTTGCTAAGAGCACCTCCAGGAAGTGTGTTAGGATTCATGGCGTCCTGGAAACACTTACAACATTCCCTGGTGTTCTTGGGAATGTACAGCCTTGGCCGCCATCTTCTGGACAAACTTTCATCATTACTGTGCATACTTGATAAGTTTGGGGTCGTTCTCAGCATCCATTTACCTGTTAACCACGATATATCCATCAATTATTTGTGTTGTTCCTGTCGTGCTCTCAGGTTCATCCTAGTTTGAACCCTGTGCATTGCAGGTCTTCTGGAGTACCTATGCCATCAGGCTTTCGGTGGAAGCTGACCCGAGGATCTTTTTTCTTTTCCATCTCTATTGAAAACTGACCCCAAGGTTACTTATATAGCTGTAGAAAACAGCCCCAATGTTGCTTTTCAATAGCTGTTGAACACCGACCCCAGGGTCACTTATATACGTACAGATAATTGACCCCATTGTCACTTTTCTATGGCTACTAGTACACAATACGCACCTCATGGTCATTTTTATATAGCTGTAGAAAATGACCCACAGGTCAGTTTTTCTGTCTAGATAACTCAGCCCAAATAACTTTTCTATTATTGAAAATTGACCGTCAGTGTTAATACTTCAAAGCTGAAGTTAGGCTGTTTAGGTTAGGTCAGGCTAGATAGGTCACTGTTGCATGTGGGTCAGTATTCAGTCTGGCATCACCACGTGAAGGCGTCCTTCTTCAGCTCTAACCTACCTGAGTCTTAGGCTTTAAGGAGACAGATGAATAAAGTCGTTTGGTGGTAGTCTGCGAGAAATACCTCCATACATGTCGAAGAATTAACTCACCATATTCATCACAACAACACCATCGCATCATACCAGCATACACACAAACACACCACACCACACCACACCACACCACACCACACCACTCTACTCTGTAACAACGAGATATCCTCAAACGTCCAAACTTCGTACCCACTCCATTTTTAGAGAGCGAATAGTGGGGGAAAAAAAATGTATTTAGCTTATCCTGACGGGAAATGAAGGCAGGAAATCAAGTGAGAGATCAGTGGTGTGGTGTGGTACCGTATGGTGTAGTGTGGTGTGGTGCATTGGGGTGATGTGTGGTGTGACATGGTGTTGGGTATTGGGGTGGTGTGTGGTGTGATGTGGTGTGGTGTATTGGGTGATGATATTTATTTTGTAATCTTGTACTTTATGTAAATGTATTTTTTCTCTCTTTACAGGTGAGTGTGCGCATCTCGACTCTTGGTAGGGGTAGGTGATTAGTCTCTCTCTCTCTCTCTCTCTCTCTGGTATTAAGGTCATTTTCCTCTTGTTTCTCCTATGTGATGATGATGATGATGATGATGATGATGGTGGTGGTGGTGGTGGTGGTGATGATGATGATGATGATGATGATGATGATGATGATGATGGTGGTGGTGGTGGTGATGATGATGATGATGATGATGATGATGATGATGGTGGTGGTGGTGGTGATGATGATGATGATGATGATGATGATGATGATGATGATGGTGGTGGTGGTGGTGATGATGATGATGATGATGATGAAAGAGGCAGTAATGATAATGATGATGAAAGTAAAAAAAAAATAAAATCAGTAGAGAAACAGAATCACACTCAGTGCAGAGTCATGTAAGTGGTAAAGAATGAGAGTGATATTTGCACCGGACCGTGTCAATACCGCTGGAGTTATTGGCACCCGATCACCACCATTGCACACATTCCGTCAGCGTTATTTGCACGTTTTTTTCGGCATCGGGAGTTGTGCGTTACATTTTATTCCCTTCCGACATGGAGAATATGTTTTCACCCCTGCTTATTTGTTTGTTTGTCTGTTAGAAGGATTACTCAAAAACTAGAAGATAGATTTGGATCCAGTTTGATAGCCCAATTCCCAGGGAACAATCGATTAACGTTTAGGACCGATCTGGATGTTATTACAGATTCTGGATTCGGAAAACACCTTTTGCGAAGCCCTAATGATTGGTGAGAAAATTTAACCCATTATGAAGAGTGGTGTGGAAATTACGTTGCCCTTGTCGGAGAGATACGCTCCACTGAGTGCCCCTCTAGGTTGTTTATGTATTAATTTTTGAGGGGTTGGTTCAGTACCTTCGCCAAGGAAGCTGTGTTTTACCCCGGTTGGTTGGTTTATTTGTCTGTTTGTCTGTCTTGGCAGGATTACTCAAAAAGTTATGAACGGATTTTGATGAAATTTTGTGGAAAGGTGGGCCATGGGCCAAAAAAAAAGCCGATTAAATTTTGGGACGGATTCGGATCCGGATCAGGATCCTGTATCCACAGATCTTGATCAGGATCCTTTTTAACGGCAATGGCATTGGCATAGGTATGCGCTCTCTGAGGGCTTTCTAGTTTACGCATATTTTCATGGTAACACCTCAGCCGATCAAACACACACACACACACACACACACACACACACACACACACACACACACACACACACACACACACACACACACACACACACACACACACACACAATCTATCTGTCTGTCTGTCTCACTTTCCCTGTCAGTTGCAGTGCAGTGTGGGCGGTATTGTCCTTGAGAGGATCCCAGATCTCTTGTGTTACCTACACATCACACCCTGTCACACTCTGTAATTCACCTTAGCTCCAGCCCCTTCCCCCCCCCTCTCTCTCTCTCTCACTCACTTTCTCTGTCACACTCTGTAATACACATTAGCTCCAGCCCCTTCCCCCCCCCTTCTCTCCACACTTTTCTGTCACACTCTGTAATACACATTAACTCCACCTCCCCCCTCTCACTCACTCTGTCTCACTCCCCCCGCTCACTTTATCTCTCACTTCCCCCATCTCACTCACATTATCTCTATCTCACTCCCTCCCTCTCAGTTGCAATGCAGTGTGAGTGGTTTTGTCCTTCGTGCACACCACATCACCTGTTAAACCCATCCTTCACACCCTGTTACACCATTTAATACAGTTCAGTTTATTTCCTTCCCCTTCCCCCTCCCGCCCCCGCCTCCCTCTTCTTACCCCTTGTCACCTCTCACTCCTTAGCCCCTCTCACCTCTGACTCCTTCTTCAGCCTTTTCCTTTTTTCCCACCTCTGCCACTTTCCTTCCCTTCCTCTCTTCCCCTATCCCTTTGTGTCTATTCATATCTTTTTCATGCATTCCTCTCTCCTCTTTCTGTCTCTCGCCCTCTCCTCTTTCTTCTCTTCTCCTCACTCTGTCCTTTCTCCTCTCGCTCTCTCCCTTCTCCCTCCTCCTCCTCACACCATCCCTTCTCGCTCCTACTCCCCACCTCATTCCTCTCCCCTCCTCCCATCACGACCCCTTGTATCTATATATAGCATTGGGATCCCTGTTAACGTGTGTGGGGTTGGGGTAGAGTTGCTGTTTGTTATTGTTTTTGTTGTTGCTTTTGTTATTTTTGTTATTGCTGTAGCCTTAGACTCTGCTGAACGTAAACCCTGTGGACTGCAGGCTGAAATTTTCCTTCTTGTGTTGTCCACCACTCTCCTTTAGAGGACAGGGAGGGAGATGAGGGAATGTGCGTTACCGGACAGGGGAGCTGCCTGGGTTGGTGCCACCGTACGAAGGTGTCCCTCTCCAGCACCTTGGAGAAGATTGCTGGGGAAAATTTATTTTGCCATCCACTCTTTCGATGTAGTGCTGCCTTCAGGTAACTCTGTACTGAATGACAAGACAAATGGTTTCACCCTAAACCAGGAAACTTTTTACTGTGTTGGGTTGGTAACGGTATAACCAGATGTCGCCCAGTGGCCTAGTGGGCCAAGGCTGTCAACCACATGGGATGGTTGGGTAAGTGGTTCACATTATGCCACTCAGGGGAGAAAGAGGATGGTAAGTGTCGGGACTGAGGAGGCAAAAGGAACTGGATAGGTAGATAGACCCTAACAGATAGGCAGGCAGACAGACAAATGGCTAGAGACGCAGGTATAGACAGACATACACTAGAAAGATAGCTATAGACAGATTGATATTTTAATCTTCATTAGGGATAATATTAATGTTGATAATTTGTCTGTCTCTTTCATTATCGTACAGTATTCCTTGTAACATTCATCTCTCTCTCTCTCTCTCTCTCTCTCTCTCTCTCTCTCTCTCTCTCACCCACCTACACCACCAATTCTAGTCACGACCTCATGGGTAAACCTTTGATGGATGTGGGAATATAGAAAATTTAGCCCCTATCCCTCACCACACACCCTTACTCACCTCTCACTCTCCCTCACCACACACCCTTACTCACCGCTCACTCTCCCTCACCACACATCCTCACTCACCTCTCACTCTCCCTCACCACACACCCTTACTCACCACTCACTCTCCCTCACCACACACCCTCACTCTCCCTCACCACACACCCTTACTCACCACTCACTCTCCCTCACCACACACCCTCACTCACCACTCACTCTCCCTCACCCCTCACTCTCCCTCACCACTCACTCTCACTCACCGCTCACTCTCCCTCACCACTCACTCTCACTCACCACTCACTCTTCCTCACCACTTTTTCTCTCAGCACTCACGTTCCCTCACCACACACTTTCTCTCACTGCTCAGATCTCACTATTCCAACTGGCTATATTCGCCACTCACTCACCCTCTCATTTCCTTCTCACCACTTGCTTTCCCTCTTCATTCTCTTTCTTTCACCACTCACTTCCCTCGCCACTCAGGCTCACCACTCCCTTTCCCTCACCACACCCCCTCATCATCCTTATCCCCAATATTTGTGCATAAAACGATAACCTAAGGCTGCGGGCCTGTAAGGCAAGTATTGGTGGAAATCGTGATGAATACATGTGTGTGTGTGTGTGTGTGTGTGTGTGTGTGTGTGTGTGTGTGTGTGTGTGTGTGTGTGTGTGTGTGTGTGTGTGTGTGTGTGTGTGTGTGTGTGTGTGTGTGTGTGTGTGTGTGTGTGTGTGTGTGTGTGTGTGTGTGTGTGTGTGTGTGTGTGTGTGTGTGTGTGTGTGTGTGTGTGTGTGTGTGTGTGTGTGTGTGTGTGTGTGTGTGTGTGTGTGTGTGTGTGTGTGTGTGTGTGTGTGTGTGTGTGTGTGTGTGTGTGTGTGTGTGTGTGTGTGTGTGTGTGTGTGTGTGTGTGTGTGTGTGTGTGTGTGTGTGTGTGTGTGTGTGTGTGTGTGTGTGTGTGTGTGTGTGTGTGTGTGTGTGTGTGTGTGTGTGTGTGTGTGTGTGTGTGTGTGTGTGTGTGTGTGTGTGTGTGTGTGTGTGTGTGTGTGTGTGTGTGTGTGTGTGTGTGTGTGTGTGTGTGTGTGTGTGTGTGTGTGTGTGTGTGTGTGTGTGTGTGTGTGTGTGTGTGTGTGTGTGTGTGTGTGTGTGTGTGTGTGTGTGTGTGTGTGTGTGTGTGTGTGTGTGTGTGTGTGTGTGTGTGTGTGTGTGTGTGTGTGTGTGTGTGTGTGTGTGTGTGTGTGTGCGTGCGGGCTGTAGGACACGCCGCAGGGAGGAACAGGTCATTATTAAGCCTGTGTCGCGATGATGGTGATAATGGTGGTGGTGGTGGTGGTGGTGGTGGTGGCTGTAGTGATGATTGGGGTAGTTGTGGTGGTTGTGGTAGTAGTGATGATTGTGGTAGTGGTGGTGGTTGTGGTAGTAGTGATGATTGTGGTAGTGTGGTGGTGGTTATTGTGGTAGTGGTGTAATGATGGTGTTAATGGTGCTAGTGGTGGTGGTGGTGGTGATGGTTTTAGTGGCGGTGGTTGTGGTAGTGGTGGTGAAAGTTATGGTAGTGATGGTGGTAATAGTAGTTTTTGAATGAAGAGGCTGCTAGAGATAGAGATGCGTGGAGAGCCGCCATTAGGTGACTAAGGCCGAAGCATTTAGGAACCTTTATAAACGAAGCGAAGCGTACATCAGTGTTGTCAGCGTCAGTTTTGTCTAGTGTCGTTAGCGCCATGGAACTGGGCAGTAGTGTTGGTATAATTAATGTTTGTGTTGGCAGCCCTAAAATTATATCACTGTTGTTAGCATTAGTGTTACCAGATTCAGAGTTGTCAGCATTAATGTCAGAATCAGTGTTGTCAGCATTAATGTTGTCAGGAACAGTGTGGTCGGCGTCACGGGGGTGGGCAGTGTTGGGAATATTAATATTGGTAACATAAACTTCTGTGTTGGCGTTATAAAAATATAATATCAATGTTGTCGGTACAGAAAACAATATATTTTTGGGAGACTGGCCGGAAATACTATACTGTGCATCCTCACTTTCCCTCCCCCATTCTGCATCACCCTTCTCCACTTCCCCTCACCCTCATCCCTACTCTCACCCCTTCCCGTTATCCTGTTTTTCCCCCACTTACCCTCACCCTTCCTCACTTTTCCTCTTCCTCCCCCACTTCCCCTCACCTCCACTCTCTTCCTATTTCTCCTTACCTCTTCACCTTCCCTCACATTCTCTTTTTCCTCTCTACTTTCCCTCAACCCCCTACACCTCACCCTACACCTTCCTCAAGTCTGTTGCAGGAAATTAAAGGGCATGCAGTGTTGCAAGGGCATGCTACCTGGGTTCAGCTTTAGGTTCTGACTCCCGGACCAAAAGATGATGGGCCACATATATTTATTTTCACCTGGCTTTGAAAATCCAGTGGCTGCATCTGACCTTTGGGAAGTACAGGAACGGTCCGACCCTTTGCTAGTTATTTATTTATTTTTATTCTTGCTACATCTGTATCTGCTTCAGCCCTTATTATTTTTACTGCAGGGCCGAACTATCACCTCAGAGGGAGCGTGATGGCTGGCGAAGTACGAATGGGTAAGGGGTGTCTGTGGAAAGTGTTGCGTGTGGAAGGCGAAGATGGCAATGGCTGTGTTTGTGTGTCGTCAAGTCTGTGTATGCCAGAGTTAAAGCCGCCAGGGGGTGAATATATGAAAGGACATACTCCCAGCATCCGCCTTAAATGTCCACTACGGCTTAAGTTCGAACCCTGACTCCAGACACAAGCATTGCGAGATGAGTATGCAACCGGTCATGCAATTGCAGCTTCTCAGAATTAGAAATGCGTCACTGAATTGATTAGCGTTCGTCTCTCTCTCTCTCTCTCACGCCGCAAAAGCCATCTGAAACTTTCTTAATGATTCTATCAGTTCAGAATGATCCTAGTTTGGGATATTTTTTTTCCTCGCTCTCAGATATTCTCTCTCTCTCTCTCTCTCTCTCTCTCTCTCTCTCTCTCTCTCTCTCTCTCTCTCTCTCTCTCTCTCAGCGTCATCAAACGAACGGGAATTAATAATCAGGAGCGGCATTGGTTTGCTTAGGTGTGCTTATGACGTCTGAAAGAGAGAGAGAGAGAGAGAGAGAGAGAGAGAGAGAGAGAGAGAGAGGAAATCTTAGGCATGAGAGAGAAAAAGATGTGATGAAGGAGGAGATGAAGGGAGGAAGCAGAGATGGGAATGAAAGAAGGAAGGGAGGATAAAAGAAGAGGAGGGGATGAATGATGGAAGGGAGAACGGAAGGAGGGAAGGAAGGAGAGAAGGGAATGAAGGAAGGAAAAAAGAAGGAAGGAGAGAAAGAGTGAATGGAGTGAAAGGAGACGGAGGTAAAGAAGGAGAGAAAGGGAAAGTAGGAAGGAAGGAGAGGGGAATGCATAGTGGTAACATTGATGGGAATGTGGGTTCCAACGTTTGAAGAAAGAGAGTGGGTGAGAAAGTAAGAAAATGAGTGAGTGAGTGAGTGAGTAAATGGGTGAGCAAGTGAGAAAGTGAAAATAAAGCCAGTGAGAGAGTAAGTGAGCAAGTAGCCAGGACTCTGACCAGAATTAGGAAACTTTGCCAAAACGCGGCCGAGCTGACATGGCCGCGTTTCCGATACCATGGAATGAAAAGTTAGGCGATTCCCTGTTGACCCTCTGGTGATTGCGAGTGAGTGAGTGAGTGAGTGGGGGAGAGGGGGAGTGGAGGGGAAGAAGGAGGTGAGAGTGAGTGGGTGGGTGAGTGAGTAACATGAAGGTTGGTTGGGTGAGGAACATGAAGGTCGCGTTACAGAGCCCATGAAATGAAGAGTCAGCGATTCCCCTTTCTTCCCTCACTTCTCCTTTTTCCTCTCCCTCCCTCCCTCCTCTCTCCCCTTCCCTCCTGTCCCCCCCTCCCTCCACTTTCTCTGCCAAAACTGAGGGAGCAAGGCTGATTCATGTCATATTTAACCTCCATGGACGTTCATTCACGCTGCCCTTCTTCCTTCCTTCCATCCTTCATCAATTCGTTCATTCGTTCGCTCATTCATTCAGTCATTCATGAATATATTGAGAGAGAAATGCGTGAAAAGATGTTAGTAAAGGGAACGAATCTCTCTCTCTCTCTCTCTCTCTCTCCCTCTCTCTCCACATGACATGTCATTTTCAGGGCTTACTCAAACGTCATTTCCATATCTCTAGTTAAGTGAGCCTAACCCAGGCTGACCTAATATATGTACGTGAGAGAGATAGATAGATAGATAGATAGATAGATAGATAGATAGAGAGAGAGAGAGAGAGAGAATTAGGTTGATTTAGGTTACTTTTGGCTGGGTTTGGTTGGCTATGCTGTTAGGTTAGAATATGGACTAAGTTATATTAGGTGAGGTGAGGTGAGGTTAGGTTAGGCTAGATTAGGTCAGATAGATTAACCTATCACGGAGTGAAGTAGGAATGACGCAGGTTCCAAATGGCGTCCTGTCCTATAGGGTATAGGAGCATTCGCGCGAAAACGGTCGCAAAACCCAGTTCTAAGCCTGTGAACTAAAAGACCTTCGCTATTCAGGTGCAAAACTACTCGCAAAGCTTGCTAACCATTGTAGGAGTCGCAAAATCGAACCGCAAATATATCGATTTTGTTCTTTCTTTTTTTCTGTCATCATCATCAGTCATAACTCCAAAACAGAAAGGCGTACTGGAGCGTGCTGCGTAACATACGCTGCTTGTCAAGTGTAGATGTTTCTTTCCATGTTTAGAAAAGCATTCAGGTTACGGTTCGCGAGTTACGGCCTGAAAACCGCATGACGGTCACCCGTAAGAACGCCATTTTGCGCAATATTGGTTAGCTACAGTTCGCCTACAGTTAAAGAACGTACCAAAACACTTCTTTTCACCCTCGTTTTAGTCGTTCAGTATGCAATGCATGTAGCAATCAAACTCTAACACTTGCTTTATGCATAATTATACCTTCACAAAAAAATCATAAACTAGAAAACCAAAAATGTTCTTCTAAAATGATTAAGAAGTAGGAATGGCAAAAGTGCACTGATAAGAGATGAAAAATGCACAGAAACAAGAGAGCATTCAGGGTGGGAGGAGATTTGGAGACGTATACCCATTACTACATTCCTCACATTAGCCACATACCTGTAGCTGGTGGAATGTGGTAATTACTAGCTTACATTTCTCCAGATCTCCTCCCATCCTGAATGCTCTCTTGTTTCTGTGCTTTTTTCATCTCTTATCTATGCACTTTTGCTATTCCTACTTCTTAACAACCATTTTAAAAGAAAGTATTTGTTTTATAGTATTGTTTTAGCTTAGGTGGGGTCAGGGGAGGCGGTGGCTTAATCGGTAGAGAGGTGGCCTGCGGTCCTACCGGATCGAGGCTCAAATCCCCGCTGGGGCAGGGAACGGTTTAAGAATTTGAATTACATGTAAAGCAGACTTTACCGATCTACCAGAAGACCCGCCGGCATGTCATAAAAGTACCCCCGCTAATACCAATACACCAGTCCTGTATGAGACAGCCCTAGCACGTATTCAATATGGACGGTGGGTGTTAGCACCGAAGTGGTGACATATAGTGGTGTATGATATGTAGGAGAACTACTGGGCCTTAGAGAGCAGGCTGTGAGGCCTATGCCCAGAGTCGAGCACATTAAAACAAAAAAAAAAGGATAGGTTTGGTCAGGCCAGATAAGGGTAGGTTAGGGTAGATTAGGTTAAGTCATGTAAGGTTAAAAAAGGCTGGAGCAGATCTGGATAATTCATTTGAGGTTAGATTGAATCAGATCAGGTCAGGTTAGATTAGATTACGTTAGGCTAGGTTAAATTTGGCAAGGTTAAATTAGGCCAACAAAAAGCTAAGATAGTTTAGGTTAGGTTAGGTTAAAATAGATTATCTGAGATCAGGGTAGGTTAACTTTAAATAGATTAGATTGTTAGGTCTGGTTAATGAAGATCAGGTTGGGTTAGATTACATTAGGTTATTTAAAGGCTTGTGTTAGCGTGGAGGAGATAATGTGGTTCCTCTGATATGCAAATTACACTTCATTAACTCACAGACAAGATTCTTTTCTACTTTTACCAGTGTCTCATTCTCCTTCCTCTTCCTCACCTCCTCTTCTTTTTCTCTCTTGTTTCCTTCCCTACACTTCCTGCTCTTCATCTTGTTTCGTCTTTTCGTATTAGCTACCCCTCCATCTTTTTCCTCCTTCTCCTCCTCCTCCTCCTCCTCCTCCTCCTCCTCCTCCTCCTCTTCCTCCCGACACTCATTGATCCCTTGGCTAGAGGAACAGCGCCTCCCCCCCCCCATCTTTCTCCCCTCGTCCCCTCGTCCCTCACGTCCCCCATTCACTCCTTCCCTCTCCCTCCCTACTTCACTCCCTCCTTTTCTCCTTCCTTTCTCCCTCTCTTCTCTCCTCATCTTTCCTTCTCTCCATTTCTCCCTCCATCCCTTAATTCCCTCCGCGTCCTCTCCTCTGGCTCTCTGCTTTCCTCCCACACCTCCTTCGTCCCCCCATCTCTCTAACACACACACACACACACACACACACACACACACACACACACACACACACACACACACACACACACACACACACACACACACACACACACACACACACACACACACACACGCACGCACGCACGCACGCACGCACGCATTTTCATCCTATATTTTATACAACCCAGGATTCATATACTGTGTGTGTGTGTGTGTGTGTGTGTGTGTGTGTGTGTGTGTGTGTGTGTGTGTGTGTGTGTTTGTATGTATGTATGTATGTGTGTGTGTGTGTGTGTGTGTGTGTGTGTGTGTGTGTGTGTGTGTGTGTGTGTGTGTGTGTGTGTGTGTGTGTGTGTGTGTGTGTACGAGGGTGTAAGTTACGTATCGTCATGTGCTTTTCTATCTATCTATCTATCCATCCGTCTGTCTATCTGTCTACTTGTCTGGCTGGCGTTTTACCATACTTTCTCGCTGTCTTTCCCTCTCTCTCTCACCGTCTATTTCTCCCTAGTTTATCATATGCGTTTTTCTCCCGTTGTCTCTTCTGTTTTTTTTTTTTTCTCAGCTCCCTCTATTATCTTTATTTCGTCTATTCTCTTTTCTGTTTATTATCGATATTCTCTAGTCCTTCATTATTTATATGTTTTTAATCTCTCTCTCTCTCCCTCTCCCGACTTGATTACATGGGCTTTTCTCCCTCTCTCTATTCTCTTTTATCACTTGTCTGCTCACTTTACCCTTTTTAGCATCCTCTCTCACATTTTGCCTTTCTTATCCTCTCTTTTTCTTTTTATCTCCATTCTTTCGAGCTCTCTTCTGTCTTTTTCTCTGTCTGCCTGCATGATAATCTGTAGGTCTGTTTTGCTTACTGTATGTCTGTCTCTTTGCCCACCGTTACTCTGTCTGCCTTTTTCTGCCTGTCTGTTTGTCTCTCAGCTCTCTGATTATCTATCTATATGCATCTATCGGTGTCTTTTATTTATCTGTATGTCTTTGTATCTATCTCAGTCACTTTAACTTAATATGGAGTGGAAAAAAAAAATAACGTCCGCGCTCGTGTGTGTGTGTGTGTGTAAACAGGAATAAATAGATAGATGGATAGATAGAGAGTGAGAGAGATGGGGGTATTCAAGCGTTGCAGAGTTGCGCAAAGCTACATTGATCACACAGACCCTAAATTCTTACGAGGCCACTTGATTTTTACATGTCTCTTTCGGATTGTGTCTTGAATCAGTTTTTCTCGTTAGCCATTTTTCTCTTCGTTTTTTCCTCCTCTCTCTTCATCCTCAAATTTATTGTGTTTCTTTTCTCTCCATAATTTTCCTCCTCCCTCTCCCTCCCTCATTCACACCCTCCATTTTCCTCTCACCTCTTTCTTCTGCTCTTTTTCATTCCATTTCCTCTTTTCCATATCTCCCTTCCCGTCCAGTTTCTCCCCCTTCTGATCCCTCGCCCTTCCTTTCCATTTCCTTTACCCTATCCTCTTCCCCTCTTCCTCTCCCTTCCTACACTCTCTCCCTATCACACTCCCTTCTCTCACTACACTCTCCCTATCACACTGCCTCCTCTCCCTCTCTACACTCTCTCCCTGTCACACTCCCTCCTCTTCCTCCCTACACTCTCTCCCTGTCACACCCCCTCTTCTCCCTCCCCACACTCTCTCCCTATCACACTCCCTCTTCTCCCTCCCTACACTCTTTCCCTGTCACACTCCCTCCTCTTCCTCCCTACACTCTCTCCCTGTCACACTCCCTCTTCTCCCTCCCTACACTCTCTCCCTATCACACTCCCTCCTCTTCCTCCCTACACTCTCTCCCTGTCACACCTCCTCTTCTCCCTCACCAAACTCTCTCCCTATCACACTCCGTCCTCTCTTTCTCCCTCCATATTCTCTTCGACCATTCTAGCAGAACTGTAAGGTAGCCATTTGTTCATTTAATACAGTTTTATTAATTCATTCAGGTATTAACGATTGTTTCCTGGGTTGTTTTTTTTCGTGTTTAACAATTGCTACATTTTATTTGTTAATCCAGAGACTATTATAACACTTAAAAATAACGATTACCAAAATTCAGCCTCCCCCGCCCCCCATTACAAAATCTTGGATGTTTCCCCTCCCCCTCTTCCTCCACCTTTCTCCTCCCCTCCTCTCCCATACCCTTTCTTCTCTTTCTCCCTCCCTTTCCCCCTTTCTTTTCCCTCTTCTTCCTCTTCCTTTCCTCCCATCCCTTTCGTTTCCCTCCCTTTCCCTCCTCCTTCTCCCTTTCCCTTCTCCTTCCCTTTCCCTTTCCCTTTCCCCTTCTCCTCCCTTCCCTACCCTTCCCTTGCCTTCCCTTGCCTTCCCTTCCCTTCCCTTGCCTTCCTTCCCTTCCCTTGCCTTCCTTCCCTTCCCTTGCCTTCCCTTCCCTTGTCTTCCCTTCCCTTTCCATTCTCTCTTCTCATCCCTTCTCTTCCCTTTCTCCCTCTTCTCCTCTCTCTGTCTCTGTCTGTTTGTCTGTCTGTCTGTCCGTCTGTCTGTCTGTCTGTCTGTCTCTCTCTCTCTCTCTCTCTCTCTCTCCCCGGTCCCCTCTTCCTCTCCCCTCCCCCTCTTCCCTATAATCCCCACTTTGCAATCATGCAAATCATAGCTTGGTAACACTTACCTCCATGTCATAAACGTTACGTACACACATCCATACACTCCCAAGCACCCACGCACTGGCACACAGGCAGTCATATAAGCTTAATAAACGTTCATGGTAATTATAGCCACACAATAGCTGGTGTCTTTGCTGTTAATGTCTCACACACACACACACACACACACACACACACACACACACACACACACACACACACACACACACACACACACACACACACACACACACACACACACACACACACACACACGAGCCAAGCCATAAAACTGTACGTCGAGACCAGCCACATTTCGTTTTGTAGTCTATCAACACTGGCGGTGTTGGCATTCAGCACCCGGCACAACCCTATTTTGTTTTAATATCACAGCTATAACAGATTGCTGAGATGTACATCCAAAGTAAATAGCTTAGTAAAGTGTGCCACGAAACTTCATGTGCCTCCTTCACCACAGTTCGCAAACACACCTATAAACACTTAAGCAACACATCGTTCCAAAACGTCTGGTCGAACTGCATCCTTCAAGTGCCCTCACCAGACATCCACTTGTCTGGAGCTACCCCACCCAGCAAGGCAAGAGTACACCTAGCCAGACTGCGATGCGGTCACCACCCTGCCCAGCTACATTACCTATAAAAAATACAACTTGCAATGAAAACCCCTTGCAATACGCTACCCCTCCCTGCTGCAATACCAAGAGGAAATACAACCCGCAGTTGATCCACTTTGCCAACACCTCAAGGCCTCCCCCCACACCAGTACTTACTTACCACATGTATCACACAATCCTAACATTCACTCCTTCAACATAGCCTCAGCAAAAGACCTCTGGGAGCGACCACGCGAACAAACAACAAATTCACTTCATCAACCCGGGCTGCCTTTAGCACTCAACACCACACGCGTTCCTGCTTTATTATAATGAAGGCCGCGCTGCCCACGGAATATTATCCTGCTTTAATCTCTCAAATCCTTATTATTGGTGTTTTTGTTATGCTGGTGGGGTGAAAATATTAAAGCGACGGGTTTGTTATGACAGTCGGATCGGCGGGAAAGAATCTAGTGCCATACTGTCCACGTTAACCCCATTAGTACGAGAACGATATGTTACATTTCCCGAAAGGAAGGCGTCTCTCTCTCTCTCTCTCTCTCTCTCTCTCTCTCTTTTTCATACTAAGCCCCAGAACCTGAACGTGTGCAAAGAAGATTAAGAACGCATCCGAAACACACTTATTGGCGACTTGAATTGTGACCTTGACAGAGAGAGAGAGAGAGAGAGAGAGAGAGAGAGAGAGAGAGGTTGTTCTGAATGCAAAGACCATTGAAGAGGAACACAGTAAATGAGAGAGCGAGAGAGAGAGAGAGAGAGAGAGAGAGAGAGAGAGAGAGAGAGAGAGAGAGAGAGGAAAAGATTCTGAATTGGTTTAAAAAAAAAAACTTTAGGTAATAAAGGAGAGCTGTTGATAGAGAAAATAAGGGAAATGAGGTAAAGGGAGTTAGTATGCATAGGAACAGACGAAGATTTAAACACACACACACACACACACACACACACACACACACACACACACACACACACACACACACACACTAAAGCGACACAGACAGAATTTACCCTCCTTTGGGAAAGAAAGAGACACATACATGCCATCTTGGTAACTGTGGCGGTGATGTATTCGTTTCACTTTAACTTGGCCCAAATTTGCCTTCTCTCCTCGAATGTTGAGTTGTAGCAATCCTAGTCACGAAGAAGTGCTGTTGAGAGGACCTGGAGTCGTAGTTATACTTTGTGACAGTCAGTTGTAAGAAATGAGGAACTATAGACTATGATGCTGTAGTATTTTCACATTAACTGGGCCTAAAATTTCCTTCTATCCATCTCGAATGCTGAGTTGATGCAATACTAGTCACGAAGAAGTGCTGTGGTAAGGATGTAGGAAAGAGAGAGAGAGAGAGAGAGAGAGAGAGAGAGAGAGAGAGAGAGAGAGAGAGAGAGAGAGAGAGAGCGCAATAAATATCAGGAGGAAATTAGCGGGAGTGAGAAAGAGCCAGGAAGCGAGTGAGAAATGTGTGAGAGAGGTGAGGATTAGGAGAGAGAGTGGGGGGGGGAGAAAGGAATGGAGAGAGCAAGAGAGAAAGATGGAGGGAAAGTATAGAAAGTGAAAGAAGGGAAGATATCAGAGAGAGAGGAGGGAAGGGGAAGGCAGTGCCTTGGAAAGCGTGAGAGAGAATTTGAGAGTGTGAGAGAGAGTTGACATTAAAGAGAATGAAAGTTGGAGTGTTGTAGGGTGATAGAGAAAGTGAGAGAGTGAGAAAATGAGAGAAGGGGGACGGAGGGAGAATATAAAATGAAAGGAATAACTGAATCATGAGCTTTGATTCTTGTGAGATCATTTAACACTGCAATATATTTCTCTCATCCCTCACACACACACAACTTTATTGTCAAATTCCTTCACATCCTCCCCATACTTGTCTTACCTCCATCCCTCCTTTGCTTGCTTGCTTGCATCTTTCCTTCCTTCCTCCCTTCTTTCTTCTTCCCTCCCTCCTTCCCTCTTGCTTCTTTCGCCATCTCTCCCTCACCCTTCTCTTCCATTCTTCCCATAATCCCTCCCATCACTCCTTCTCGTTGTCACCCATTCACATTTCTCCTTCTCACCTCTCCCTCACCTCCTTTCTCATTTATCTTCTCTCCCTCTCACCCCTCACCTTTCTCATTCCTTATCTCCCTCTCACCCCTCACCTTTCTCATTCCTCATCTCCCTCTCACCCCTCACCTTTCTCATTCCTCATCTCCCTCTCACCCCTCACCTTTCTCCTTCCTCATCTCCCTCTCACCCCTCACCTTTCTCATTCCTTATCTCCCTCTCACCCCTCACCTTTCTCATTCCTCATCTCCCTCTCACCTCTCACCTTTCTCATTCCTCATCTCCCTCTCACCTCTCACCTTTCTCATTCCTCATCTTTCTCATTCCTCATCTCCCTCTCACCCCTCACTCCTTCCCCTCTCTTCCTTCCTCTTTCTCCACTCTCTCACTTCCCCTCCTCTCTCTTTCGTCCTCTCTCCCTCCCCTTCCTTCGGTATCTCCAACTTCATAGAAAAACATTGCTAAACTTTCTCCCCTTCCCTCTCCCCTTGTCTCTTCTCCCCCTCCGCTCCCTTCCTCAATCTTCCCCCTCCCCTCCTCTCCCCTCTCCTCCTCGTTCTCCTTGTCCTCGTGGCTACCTCCTCTTTCCCTCCCATTCTCCTTCCTCCTCCTGTAGCTCCTGTTTTTATTTGTCTTTTTTCTTCCCCTCTCCTCTGTTTCTCCTCCTTCTCTTCTTCTTCCTTTCCTCATTTCTCCTCCTCCTCCTTCTCCTCCTACTCTTTCTTATTTTTCCATTCTCTCCACTTCTCTTCTCCCGTTCCTCCTTTACCCCCTCTCTCGCCCCACCTGTCTTCCCTCCGCACCCCGAGGCCAGTAAACAAAGTGTGGCAACCAATCACAAACCAGCCTGGACAAGGCATCTGATTGGCTGCCTCGCCTCAGGTCACAGTCAACCAGAAATAACCTTTTGTTACAGTGATACAGAAGCTTGTTTTTTGTTTTATATATATATATTGCGAAATAACATCGCAACCTACCAGACACTTGACAGTTTTTGCATCGATGTTGAAATTGGTTAAAATCGTTTATTACATCACCTCACCTCCTCCACCCATCCTTCTTCAACGCCACCCCCCTCCCAATCTTCTTATTACCCTCTCTCCCTCCCCATTCCCCCTCATCTCTCTTTCCCCTCCCCTTTTCCCTCTTCCTTCACTCCTTCCCAACTTCTTCCCCTTCCCCATCATCTTTCCCCCTTTCCTTCTCCTGTCGTTTCCCCCCTTCTTCATCCCTTCCCTCTTCATTCCTTCCTCCCACTCTCCAGTACCTTCTTTCCCCTTTCATCATATCTCGTATTCCTCCCTCCCCTTTCCCCTTTTGCTCCAACACCCCTTTCCCTCTTCCTCTGTCCTTCCTCCTTTTTTCCTCCTCCCTTTTCCCCTCTTCCCTCCCCTTCCCTCCTTTCCCTTCCACTTCTCTTCCCTCCCTTCCTTTCCCTTCCACTTCTCTCCCCTCCCCTCCTCTCCCCTTCCTCGCCATTTTCCATTAATAGCCAAATTCAGTAGCGCCGCCAAACTGACTAGTGATAGAATAAGTCAGCAGGCATCTGCTATCACCCTTATCACTTGATCTTTTCACTCCTTGGCCGTGATGTGTGTGTGTGTGTGTGTGAGAGAGAGAGAGAGAGAGAGAGAGAGAAAGAGAGAGAGAGAGAGAGAGGTGGGAAAGAATGAAGGAAAGAGGGACATAGAGAAGGAGGGAAAGAAAGGAGGAGAGGAGAGTAGAGACGGAGAGAATGGAGAGGCGTGGAGAGTGAAAAAAAGGAAGATGCAGATAATGAGAAGCCCTCTTCCGTCACGCTCTAAGGTGAATTACCAGACATCAGCCAGGCTCAATGGGTGTACGCTTGAACTTGTGGATAGATTCACATACTTAGGCCATGTCATCAATAAGGAAATGACTGATGATGATGATATGATGAAGCAAAAGGCTAAACTAACAGTCATTGGTAATACTCTGCTGAGGAGATTCTCCTTCTGCAGTGTGGAGGTGAAGTTGGAATTATTCAGGAGCCACTGCTACTCACTCTACTGCAATTCGCTGTGGTCGCGGTACAAGGTGACCTCCCTGAAGAGACTCAGGGTTTGTCACAACGACATCCTTAAGAGGCTTCTGGGGCTGCCAAGATGGACTAGTTCATCCCAGACATTCACCGTGCATGGCATGAACAGTCTTGATGTGCTTCGCCGACACTACGCGTACAGTATCAGGAGTAGGCTGGAGCAATTTGATAACTACATCATCACTTCAGACACAGCTCTGCCTAGGTATGTGGATCTATACCACGTGAATGGATGAAGCTACTGTTTACGTAGCAGGTATAATACTTTGTATGTTGCTATACATGTTCCTTTTTTAATCTTTGTATATGCCGCTGAGCGAAATAAAAGTTGTTATTATTATTATTATTATTATTGTTTGTCGAGTCACTTACTTCTAAGGGGAGAGGAGGGGAGGGGCGGGTGGGGGAAGAGAGAGGAGGGGAGGGTGGCGGAGGAAAATGGAGGAAAGGGGAAGGGTGAGGGAAGGAGAGGAGAGGAGAGGAGGAAACAAGGGAAAGGGAGGGAAGGGAGAAGACAGAGTGAGGAAAAAAGGATAAGGAGGGAAGAAAAGGTTGAGTTAAAGGAGGGAGAGGGAAAGGGGATATTGAAGGAAAGGGGAGGGGGGGAAAGGGGGAGAGGGGACGGTAGGAGAAGGGAGGAGGGAGAAGGTGAGGGGAGGAGAAGGGAGAAAGGGAGAGGTGAGAGGAGGAGGAGAGGAAGGGACAGATGAGGAGTGGGGAGAGGGGAAGAAAATCAAGAAAAATAAAAGGAAATAATATAACGAATTGGAGAGAGAAAAAGAAGAGAAACAGAGGAAGAAGTAAAAATTAATAGTAAGATTAGGTGAAGGGATAGCATGATTAGCCTTGCGTCGCCACCGCATTGTATATGAGTGTTGTGTGTACTGGGTGGAGAGTCACTTGGCTACCGGAGATTAAAGTGAGAGAGAGAGAGAGAGAGAGAGAGAGAGAGAGAGAGAGAGAGAGAGATTGTGTGTGTGGGGTGGAGGGCTGTGTATTTTTAGACTGAAAAGTTTTTTTGCTTTTTAATCCAATCAGTCAACACCCACGAGAAGCGGTCAACACACACACACACACACACACACACACACACACACACACACACGCTGGTGCAGTGGTAACGTTCCCGCTTGCCAACTGGTGGACGGGAGTTCGCGCCTCGCTCAGGTTGCGAAAAGTTTCACTGACGAAGTGGGTGGTTACTGTCCCCCTTGAGCAAGGGGACTGGTGTGTGCGTGTGAAGGTCACAGCCTTGCCCTTAGATCGGACTATATGAGCTCTCAGCTCCCTTCCGATAGGGTAAAAGCTGACGATCACGACCATCAAGTGATCCTGACCGACCCGGTGAATTACACACACACACACACACACACACACACACACACTCACACACACCAGATAAAAACAAGGGAATGTTTTGAAAAATATATTGTGCATCTCAAGTTGCCGATAAACTGCACGAAAACAAAATCGAACAAGATAAACGTATGAGAGAGAGAGAGAGAGAGAGAGAGAGAGAGAGAGAGAGAGAGAGAGAGAGAGAGAGAGAGAGAGAGTGAGTGGGTGGGTGGATGGAAGGTACAGTATTTACTTTGAAATGGTGAAAGACATGACAGAAGATGGGACGGGAGGCCGGGGAGGGGATGAGGTGGTTGGTGTGTGTGTGTGTGTGTGTGTGTGTGTGTGTGTGTGTGTGTGTGTGTGTGTGTGTGTGAGGGGGAGAGGGAGAATGCAGTGGCATGTGGGAATGATTAAAATGGATTGGTTGGGTTACAGAGAGAGAGAGAGAGAGAGGGGGGGGGAGGCTTACAAAACAATATAGTCAAACAATACAAGGTCCTTAGGCTGTTGAATGAATAGCTCTCTCACCCTCTTATGCCTCAGGATTTAATATTGTCTCACTTTTTCTCTCGTTTTGAAATAGATTTTTGAAAGAGACAGGAAAGAGCCTGTTGGGTAAAATGGAGAGAGAGAGAGAGAGAGACCCCAGAGTGAGCTAGGGGGCAAATACGGAGCGAGTTGAGAGAGTTTGTGTGTTAGTGTGCGGGTGGGCTCTTTCCTTCACTTCCTTCTTCCTCTTCCTTTCCCTCTTCACCTTTCCTCCTTCTCCGTCCTTCCTTTCCTTCTTCTCCTTTCCTTCTTGTCATCCTTCTTTTTTTCAGTCCTTTCCTTCTTCCATCCTTCATGCTTTCCTTCCTTTCTTCATGCTCATCTTTTCTTTCTCCTTCTTTCGTTTGGCGTTCATCTTCTTTCCACCATTTATTCTTCCTCCATCTCCTCCTTATTTTCCTCCTTGTTTCCTTTGCTTCCCTCTCCTGCACCGCATCTTACCGCCTTCATTTGCCTTTCCTCCTTTCCTCCTTCATTCCCCACTTCCCTTCCTGTTCCTTTCCTTTTCATTCTTTCATCGTTACTCTACTTCCCTCATCCCTTACTCCTGGTTTCTCTTCCTTCTCTTTCTCTCCACCTCTCCTCCTGCTCCTCTTCTTCACCTCCTGCAGGAAAGAAGTTGCCGAAGAGGGAAATTCTGGGCCAAGTTAAGGTGAGAAGAGTAGAATATTAACTTGAATGAAATGTAATCAGGGTTTAGATACACTTACAAGATCTGTTTACAAATGATGGTGGTGGTGGTGGTGGTGGTGAATGATGATGGTGGTGGTGGTGGTGGTGGTGGTGAATGATGATGATGGTGGTGGTGGATGGTGATAATGATGATTTAAATGTCATATATTAGAACTCCTGGTCTTAAAATGATATAGAAATTCCTTAAAATAGTCCTGAAAATCCTTTAAATTGATCCACCGAAGGTCTTCTGGTTTGTGTACAGAGGGTCCGGAAAACCCTCAGATTGTCATTGTTTTCGCATCTTGGGCTTCTTATTGTCGTGATGGAGAGATGAGAGAGAGAGAGAGAGAGAGAGAGAGAGAGAGAGAGAGAGGCAGAGACAGAGACAGAGAGAGAGAGAGAGAGAGAGAGGCAGAGACAGAGACAGAGGAGGGAGAGAGAAATACGGAAAGGGGAGAGGGGTGAAAGGGAGAAGGAAAATAAGGGAGAAGAGATATAAATTGAGGGTATACGGAGAGAGAGAGAGAGAGAGAGGGAGCGTAGTGAAAATGAACGGGAGCGAAATTGAGAGAAAAAGGAAGAGAGAACTAAAGCCAGAGAAGTTAAGATTGGGAGAGGGAGAGCGAAGGAAGGAAATGAGATTATTTGCTCAGAGAACAAACATGGAATGATGGTGGAAAATGAGAGAGAGAGAGAGAGAGAGAGAGAGAGAGAGAGCGAGAGCGTAATTACTATCCGACACTGTTCATCTCCTTTAAAGACACATTAAATAACTCTCTCTCTCTCTCTCTCTCTCTCTCTCTCTCTCTCTCTCTCATATGCAGAAGGATAGGGTTGTGAGGTAAAGCCAGGAGGCAAATAGGAAGTCAGTGGTAAATAAAATATATGAGATAATGAGAGGACAGAAGACTGGTATATGGCACATCTTTTACGGCTGCTCTCTTGCCTGGGAAAATATTGGCTGAGTGGAGGGAGGAGGAGGAGGAGGAAGAGGAGGAAGATGGTGATGATGGTGTTGATAATGGGAGGTACAAAGAGGAGGAGGAGGACGCTGATGATAGGGAGGAGTCGAAGGATGATGATGATGATGATGATGATTGATGATGATGATGATTATGATAAGGAGAAGACTGTTGATGATGATGATGATGATGATATGGAAGAGGAGGAGTAGGATGATGACGATGATGATGATGATGATGATGATGATGATGATAAGGAAGAGAAAGACCATGATGATGATGATAACTATGAGATGTAACTATTAATGAAATCCATTTTTCGTTATTAAATGTATAATATTTTTACAGGTATGTCGCGATCTTCACCTGCCGTACTTATAAATTTGTAAGTATGAGTGAGTATAGGCATATTTATAAGTATGAGGAGAAATATGAGAATATGTATGAGTATGAGTAGGTATGAGTGTAAGCAAATGTATGAGTAGTAGTATAATTAAGAGTAGGTATGAGTGTAAGCATGTGTGTGTGACGAGAACGTTTGAAGATGGAGGTGTGTGTGTGTGTGTGTTTGTGTGTGTGTGTGTGTGTGTGTGTTTGTGTGTGTGTGAAGGAGTTTATGCGTTTAACTTTGCGTATGTGCACACGTAAGTTAGAGCGAGTTGTGTGTGTGTGTGTGTGTGTGTGTGAGAGAGAGAGAGAGAGAGAGAGAGAGAGAGAGAGAGAGAGAGAGAGAGTCAGTGGAGTGCTTTAGCGTGTATTAAATCTTGTTTATGCTTAGTTGTTAATGTTCGTGTTTACCTTCTTAAGTGCCTGAGAGAGAGAGAGAGAGAGAGAGAGAGAGAGAGAGAGAGAGAGAGAGAGAGAGAGAGAGAGAGAGAGAGAGAGAGAGAGAGAGGAAAGAAAACCGGGAAGAAAAGGAGAGGGGGGGTGAAAGGGTGAAGGGTAAGGGGGGAGAGGAGAAATAAAGTGTGAGAAAAGAGGAGACGAAGAGAAGAGAGGAAATAGTTAGAAGGAAAAGGAGAAACGGGTTAAAAGGAAAGGAAGAGAAACTGGAGAGAATTAGGAGAGATAAAAGGAGTGAGAGGGAACAGAAGAGGGGAGAGGAATGGAGAGAGAGAGAGAGAGAGAGAGAGAGAGAGAGAGAGAGAGAATCTTTTAACAAAGTGAATATGAGTGTGGAAATGAAAGTGAGATTTGGAATTACAGTGAGGGTGAAAGTGGGTGAAGGCGTAGCCACTTCCTGGTAACCAGCTTTAACCCTTTCCCTGAACACAACCCCCCCCCCCATTACCCCTTGTCTCTTTATTTTCTCACTTTCTCACATCTGTGTCCTCTGTTTATACTCGAGTATCTCTCTACCTGGCTCTCTTTCTGTCTGTATCGATCTCTTCCCCCTCTCTGTCTATCTGTGCCTGTCTGTTTATCTGTTTAGCTGTCTCACTCTTCCTGTCTCTCCTGTCATCGCTTTCCACCTTTTCTCCCTCTTAGTCACCCTCTTCCTGTCCCTGTTCTCTCTCTCTCTCTCTCACACACACACACACACACACACACACACACACACACACACACACACACACACACACACACACACTCCACCTTGTATACCTAACTTCTTTAACCAAACCCAGATATGCCAGATAAATAATAAATAAAAATCATATATTGATCTTCGAAAAGCGAAATGAATAAATGAAAATACAGCACGATTAATTGTGTGTGTGTGTGTGTGTGTGTGTGTGTGTGTGTGTGTGTGTGTGTGTCTGCATTTGTGTTTGTGTACGTGTGTGTGTGGGAGAGGGGCATTTTGTAAATTAAAACAGCAATTCTAAACACTTCAGTAAACAACAAACACTACAATAACCTGTCAGATAAAACAATTATATCTTTGTTTTAACCGGGAAATAAATTGCTTTGGAATGACTTGTTTGTCCTATGGAGTAAATAGATTGCCATTTAGAAGAAATTGCTCGGCTTATGCAATAAATTGCTTGGCTTATGGGATATATTGCTTGGCTATTGGAATAAATTGCTTGGCACTCCGAATAAATTGCTTTGGAATAAATTACTTTGCACCTGGAATAATTTACTTGGGAATGGATTACATGGCACTGAAGTAAATTGCTTGGCACATGGAATAAATTGCTTGGCATTTGGAATGAATTGTCTTGTTAATGGAATAAGTTGTTTTGGATGTTCAGTGGTTTTATGTGGTACAACTTTGATAAATTTTTTGCCTTGGGATAACCATTCTCTCTCTCTCTCTCTCTCTCTCTCTCTCTCTCTCTCTCTCTCTCGTCCAACAAACCACACCCATTTTTCTACTGTCCTTCCACTCCTCCCCTCCCCTCCCCTCCCCCTCTTTTTCCTCCTATGTCGTAAGTAATCTTATTTACCAAGAATCTACGTTTCCCCTCCCCCTTTCCATTCCTTTTCCCCTCTTCCTCCCCCTCCCCCGTGCCTTCCCCTTCCACTTTCCCCTCCCCCTCTACTCTCCCTTTCCTTTTCTCTCCCTTCCCCTCCCCCTCGTACTTCCTTCCATACTTCTACATTACACCTTTCCTCCCCTCCTCTCCCATTCTTTTCTCCTTCCCCTTCCCCTTCTCTTCTCCCCCCCAACCTTCCTCTTCCTCATTTTATCCTCTCTCTCTCTCTCTCTCTCTCTCTCTCTCTCTCTCTCTCTCTCTCTCTCTCTCTCTCTCATTTTTAGCCAAAGACTAGTTATTTTTACACAAGCAAGGAAGGGGAAGAACTATTTTGCGAGAGAGAGAAAGGATTAGAGAACATAAGGAACTGGAGGAGGATTAAAGCATGATTAAAGAGACGAGAAAAGTGAGATATTAAAAAATCTTATAAACTATTGAAAGAATGAAAAAAAATAACAATAAAAAAAAAGAGAGATTTCCAGTCAGTGAATCGAGAGACTTAGTGTGAGGAGAGAGAGAGAGAGAGAGAGAGAGAGAGAGAGAGAGAGAGAGAGAGAGAGAGAGAGAGAGAGAGGAGGTTAAAGTCATAGTATCTAGGAATTACGGTAGTGTGTGTGTGTGTGTGTGTGTGTGTGTGTGTGTGTGTGTTTTAATAATAATAATCATAATCATAATCATAATCATAATAATAACAACAACAACATTATAATGCTACTAATAATGCACACACCTATGTAATTCCCAGACCACACCATACTCCCAGATAATTCCTACACCATTTCCAGAATTATTCCATCATGATATGAATAATTCTGATAGGATAGAGGCAGCTATAATTCCACCCAATAAAAACAGGATTATATGTCATTTGGGAGCGATTGGGAAATTATGATAGAGCTGGAGGCGATTATAGAGCTGGAATGTGTTAGTGATTGGTGTGAAAATGAGAGAGAGAGAGAGAGAGAGAGAGAGAGAGAGAGAGAGAGAGAGAGAGAGAGAGAGAGAGAGAGAGAGAGAGAGAGAGAGAGAGAGAGAGAGAGAGAGAGAGAAATGCATAGAAAAATTCAGTGATAATTCGACAGCTGGCTATACAATAACAGACAGATAGACTGATGCGTAGCTTGAAAGACAGATCGTCTAATTCAGAGAGACATATATCTAAACACATCGATTAAGGAGGTGTATGTATTATTAATGGAAATCAACTTATAATTGCTATATCCGATACTGAAGTAAAATGAAAAACAGGCAGGGCAAGGTAGGACAGGGCAGGGCAAGACAAGGCAGTGCAGGGCAGGGCAGGGCAGGGCAGGGCAGGGCAGGGCAGGGCCAAGAGTAAAGCTATATAAGGCAAGCTGGAATCAATGTAGGGGTCTGTGTGATATTTTTCCCTGCCACCAAGCCTTCTATTCTGGTAGGGTTTTCTGGGAAGCGAGTGGCTTTTGTGCAGTGATGTGGGTCAGGTTAACAGTATCATCTGATTTATATTTTAGTTATGTTTGGGGAGTTTAGATGGGTTGGAAAATGTATTATGTCTAGTACCCTTCGCTGTACGTACCGGGATGCAGTCGTGGGCATGGTTATATGGAGAGATATAACGCAATACCCCCGACATTGTTTCGTGCCTTACAGTTATACCCCAGTTTCATTCCTTGTATCTCTGTCTTTGCCTTCTTCCTTTCTGTCTGTCTCGCTATCCCTACCTTGTCAGAACAGCAGACTTGGTGACGGAGAATAAACCACTGACCTACCCATTGCTTCCTTCCTGGCTTCATATTCCCGTACTCATGTCCCTGCCCCTGCCCCTGCCCTTGCCCCTTCCCCTGTCCCTGTCCCTGCCGCTGCTCCTGCCTTTATCCCTGCCCCTGTCCTCGCCCCTGCCCCTGTCCCTGCCGCTGCCCCTGCCTTTGTCCCTGCCCCTGCCTCTGCCCCACTAGAACGGCAGTCTGGTAACAAAAACTCACTGGCCCACCCGATGCGTACCTCCAGTCTGATCCCCTATCTTGCCCTCTCCCTTATCTTGCTATCTACTTGCCTGTCTGTTTACCCATCTGTCTGTCTCTGTCTATCCATCTATTTATCTATCTATCTATCTGTCTTTATCCATCAATTTGTCTGTCTATTAATACATAATCAAATCTCCATCTCCAAAATCCATGCATTGTTATGGGGCTGATGGATGAAGGCGGGAATGTGAAGAAGAGAGAGAGAGAGAGAGAGAGAGAGAGAGAGAGAGAGAGAGAGAGAGAGAGAGAGAGAGAGAGTATAGATGAGTGAGAGAAGATACAACTGAAATGAAGGAATATAAGGGAAGAAAGGAGGAGAGGAGAGGAAAGGAGGAGAGGAGAGGGAAGGGAGGAGAGGGAGGGGAGGAAAGGATAGGGGTTGGGAAGAGATAAGTACAGAAGAAGAGACTTAATAACACTTGACCTTGAAAGCGGGGAAGGAGGGGGGAGAGAAAGAGGGAAGGGGAAGATAGGAGACGTAAGGAAAGGAAGGAAGGAAGGAAGGAAGGTAAGGGGCAACTGGAGACAGAAAAGACAGATATATCGAAAACTCAGGAAAGGAGGGAGGGAGGGAAGGAAAGAAGTAATTGAGTGAGAAAATAAGGAAGGAAGAAGGGAAAGAACGAATGAATGAAAGAATGAAAGGAGGAGGGAAAAAGGTAAATGGAATAAGAAAGGAAGGAGGAAGGAGGAAGGGAGAGAAAAGGGAGGAAGGAAGGAAGGAGGGAGTGAGAGAAGGGAAGGAGGAAGGAAGGAGGGAGTGAGAGAGGGAAGGAAGGAAGGAGGGAGCTAAAAGTGAATGAAAAAGGGAAGGAAGGCGAGGGGGAGAGGGGAATGAAAGAAAAAAGTAGGAAGGAATTAAAGAAAAGATGAAGGAAGAGGGAGCGAAGGGGGAAGGATAAATGGAGAGATCGAAGATGGATATAGAGGGAGGAAAGGAAGGAAAGGGAGGGAGGAGGGGAGGGAATGAAGGTAAAGGATAGAAGAGTATTGAATGGTATGATAAGAAGGGGAGGGGAGGAGAGGGGAAGACAGGAGAGGTAAGGAGTTTCAAGGTTAGAGTAAAGGTAAAGGAAGAGGAGGAGGGGAAGAGAGGGAAGGGCTAGGAAAGAAAAGAAGAGAGAGGAAGGGTAGAGGAAGAGGAGATGAGAAGGGATGATGGAAGGGAAATGAAGAGAGAAAAGGGAAAGGAAGGAGGAGACGTGGAGAGTGAAAGGGAGTAGTAAGGAAGGGAAGAGGAAAGGGAAATGGAGGGGTGAAGGGAAGGAAAGAGGGGATGAGAGGAAGGGTAAGGATGGAAGAGAAAGACAGGGAAGGGGAAGGGGAAGGGAAGGGAAGGGAAAGTAAGAGTGAATGTAATAAGAAAAATAGTAGAGGGAGGGAAGGAGGGGAGGGGGAATGAAGAGAGTGAAAGTGATCGTCAGAGAAGGGTGGGGGGGAGGGGAGGGCGGAAGAGGGAGCGGAAAGGGGAGAGAGGAAGAGTCAACATGAATGGAGGGAAGGAGGGAGTGTGTGTGTGTGTGTGTGTGTGTGTGTGTGTGTGTGTGAGAGAGAGAGAGAGAGAGAGAGAGAGAGAGTTATAGGGAGTAATGAATAAGGGGGAGAGCAGAAGAGGAAAGAGTGTAGGAGGAGAAAGAGATGATAAATGGACGATGGGGAGAGAATAGGAAGGAAAGAGAGAGGGGGAGGAAAGAAAGGGTAGATGAGGAGGTGGAAGTTAGGGAGGTGGAAGGGGAAGAAGAGGGGAATGAGAGGGGAGGAGGGGAGTGGAAGAGGAAGGAAGAGGGGGAAGAGGAGAGGAAGAAAAGGAGAGAAGAGGGAAAGGGAGGGGAGGGGAAGTGGAAGGGGAAAGAGGGGAATGGAAGAATTGGGGGGTGGAATGAGTAGGAAAGGGAGAGGGGAAGAATGAATGAATGACGGAGGGAGAGAGGGGAAGGTGGAGAGGAAAGGACTGAGAGAAGAGTGAAGAGGGAGGGATGGAGGGGAAGAGGAAGGGAGGGAGAAGAAGAGCAAGGGGAGGGAGTGAGGGGATGGAAAAGGGAGTGGCTTGGTTATTATAGCTATTATCATTTTGTTGGTCTGATTCACGCACAAACACACACCAACAAGCACACAAGTACACACAAACACGCACACGCACACAGCTACACGCACACATGCACACACCTACATGCTCTCTCTCTCTCTCTCTCTCTCTCTCTCTCTCGCATTTTACTAAAGAACATTCATTATTTATGTCATTAGTTCTGAATATGCGATTGATTTTCCAATTTCTATGCCCTCCTCTTCCCCCTCTCTCCCCCTCTCGCTCCTCCTCCCTCTACCTCTTCCCTCCTCCTTCCCCGTCCTTTCCCCCCTTTTCCTAATCCTACTCCCGATCTCTTTGCCTTTCCCCCATTCCTTCTCCCTCGCCCTCCCTCTCCCCCTCTCCACTCCTTATTACGCAACTCTTCCCCCTCCCGCCAGCCCATCATCGCCTCCCCCCCTTCCCCTTCTTTTCTCCTCTTACCTTTTCCCCCTTGTCCTCCCCCTCCGTTCCGCCTTCACGTCCCCTTCCTCCTCTCTCCCTGCCCTAGCCCCTCTCATTCCTGTCTCGACGCCTTACCCTCCTTTCCATTCATCTTGCGTAACTGTTGCTTCTCATACCTCCCCCTTCCTTTTTACCCCTCCTCTTCCCCTCACTTCTCCTTCCTCTCCCATTTCCTTTACTCCTCCCATTTCCCCTACTTTTTTCTGTCGTTTCTTTCTCCCTCCTTTTCCTTTTCCCCATTCCTCTCCTCTGTTTCTCCCTCTTCCTTTCCACTTCCTCTCCCTTTCTCTTCCCTTTTTACTTCTTCCCTCTCCCTCACCCCTTACCTCGCCTTCCGTCCCCTCCCTTCCCTTTCCCCTTTCCCTTCCCTCCTCTCCCCCACCTCTTATGCTTACTTCTTCCCTCTCACTAATCTCCCCTCCCCTCCTCTCCCCTCCCCTCTTGCACCAGCCCTACCATTACTCTCGCTCTTTCATGGAACTTATGACATTATTTCTGTTATAATTCTCTTTTACCACGAAAAACTGATCTTTGTCTCTGTTCACTCCTGTTCAAGTTATTTTTTGTTCTATCTCTATATATTTTTTGTCTTTCCAGGTTGTGTTAGTGTTCTTTTATGTCAAATTTTGTTCTCCCACGAAAAACTGTTATTCTTCTGTTCCTTCCTGTTGAAGTTACAGTACTGTTCTTCGTTTAACTGCGGTATTATATTGTTCTTGTATGTCCAGCTGATGTTGGTGTTCTGTTGTTCGTCAGTAGATTTTGA